>NW_009208752.1:0-23555 GCF_000690835.1 Fulmarus glacialis
AAAAAAGGTGGGGGAGAGAGGGAGATCAGAAGATGCAGTATTGTTCCTCCGGTCACCTTTGTGAAACAGGTTTTTGCAAGGATGAGCTAAGCCTAGCTCTCAGTCCCATTTCTGAAGGACTGCATTGTGGAAATGATTTCATAAGTTATCAATAGCATTGAGTAACTTCAAGTGTTTTGAAAAAGATTTTCCCAGTACCGAAAGGCAGGGGCTGGTGGGCAGCCTAGAGGAGAATCAAACTCATGGGGAGATAAAGTAAGACAGAGTAAGACAAAACCGTGGACCCCCAGAAGGCTTTGGAAATTTTGCTGTTCACTTCAAGATTTTATCTTGCTCTTTAGGAAATCTGTGTTTCCACTGATTTTGTTAAGATTCCTTCCTCCCTTCCTTCCTTCCTTGTTTCCTTTTTCTTTTTTCTTTCTTTTTCTTTCTTTTTTTCTTTCTTTCTTTCATTCTTTCATTCTTTTTTTCTCTCTTTCAACTGGTGACCCCCTCCCTCCTTCAGAGAAGGAGCTGAGATTCACAACCACCCACATAAAAGCTCTGACTTCCTCGCAGGGAATGAACATTGGTACAGATACAGGGCTGTGGTTCTGATGGCATTTAGGTAGTGATGGTAAATACAGAGTTATCTTCTTCCATCCAAATGTGTAGAAAGTGCTCTGTGAAAAGTTTGGAAACTTCTGTGGAACTGCAGGACCTGAGACAAAGTAATGCTTTGATATCTGTATATATACAACTTTCCAGGCACAGCATGCCATAAAACCTAGTCAGGTAACACATACAAGCAAAGGAAATGTCAGTGAGAAGCAAGTCAGAAAATTGCACTGAGCAAATTGTTCTAGAATAATGAGATACTTTCAGTCCAAAAAAGGACCAGAAAGCTTGATTAAAAAAACATTTAACTTTTATTTAAGAACATAAGCAGATGTGAAAGAAAGAAAATCACTAGGCAAACTGTTCTCAAGATGTGACTTGTGGCAAAACAAAAGGCTTGTTCCAAATCACACCAGCATGTGATGTACACACAAAAGATCTTGAGCTGAACTGTCTCAAAAAAGCAGACCATGAAGGCATGCAAAATGAGAAAAAAGTTAGGATCTTATAGGAGTATGAAGGAGCAATTCGGAACCGGATAATGATTGAGGTTGGCAGGGATGTCTGGGGATCATCTACTTCAACCGCTCTGCTCAAAACAAGGTCAACTACAGCAGGTTGCTCAGGGCTGTGCCCGGTTAGGTTTTGAAAACCTTCAAGGATGGAGACGCCACAACCTGTCCAGTGGTGTCCTGTGTTCAATCACCTTTACAGTAAAAAACTTTTTTCTTATATTTAAACGATTTGTGCCTACTGCCTTTTTTTCATTCACTGAACATCACTCAGAAGAGTCCCACTCTGTCTTCTTTATCCCCCTCTATCAGGTATTTATAGACATTGATAAGATCCCCCTGAGCTTTGTCTTCTCCAGGCAGAACAGTCCCAGCAATCTCTGCCTTTCCTCATATGAAAGATGCTCCAATCCCCTAAACATCTTTATGGCCCTTCACTGGACTCAGTCCAGTATGCCCATGTGTCTCTCGTACTGGGGAGCTCATAAATGGACCCAGCACTCCAACTGTGTCTCAACAGGGCTGAGTGGGGCAGGGGGGAGTCAGTGTACTGACTCAAAGGGAAATCACTGGGAAAACCTACGATAATTTAATATTGGGGATAAACTAAAAAACATGTGACAGCAGAGTGCTATAAAAGCCAAATTTACCCAAAGACACTGAATCTGGGTGGTGCCTAAAGGATTTCGATGGTACATCAATGAGACCAAGAGAAGAACTCAAGATCTCTGTGCTTGTACTTCAGGAACTCGACAAAAAATGAACAGCTTCTGAACTTTGTGAATGTGGTTGGCTCAAGAAACTGGTAAAGGAGCATGAAGTTATTACAAAGTCAAGATTTTTCTACTTCTAATCAGGTAAAAATTGCCATGAGCAACTCTTTGAGGGCAAGCTGCAAGCCAGAATGTACGTGTGTATGCACACATAGGAAAATATATGAAAGCACACAAAAAATGAAATTCAGTAACTCTGTACAAGCTTCTCAGTGACCTGGAAAGAATGTTCTCAAGAAACATTTTGCCTGATGAAAGCAATGCTGTCAATGCTTACTTCATTTTTGGCCAGGCAGGGTGGGCAAGTGAGATTTTCATTCGGCTGAGCCATGATACACTTGATGGTCAGGGAACACACCAGCGCATCTCTCCGAATCCATTCCCGTCAGAGGATATACACAAGCTGTGACCTGAAAGTATTGTAAGATGTTAACAAAATATGTAATTGGCTCCATGTGGAAATTCAAATACCTCCATCAAAAAAGCATTTGTTAGTCATGGTCCAAATGCTAAGACATAAATTTTCATATCTGAAAACCGAGGAAAATTGGAGGGACTAGAGGAGAACTGAGGTCATTTACCTCAGGCCTCCTCTTTTAAGAGGCTAGCTGGAGTTCTGCAATTACGCTGAAGTTCTGTATTACAGTCATTACCCTATAATAGATGTATTCACAATCTCAACCTTTGCCATATGTTCTTAGCACATCTGTGTGCTCCTATCCTCCCATGTACTTTGACAGTAGCCTGATTCTATAGCTATTTCTTAGAAACTTCCTTTCCCTGGCAATTAATGTAGCTCAGGTTTTGCCTTGAAAAAGAATGTTTCAATGCTTTTTTTAAAACAAAAAATGCCTGGAGAATCTAAACCACTTGCCAGGAATGAGAATTTGGTGATGAGTGGAGGAAATGAGCAGAGGTCTGTGCACACAGGATGCTGGAGGCTGGAGGAAGGAATCCTGCAGGGAACAGTTTCACCCCACTTCGGTTTGCAAGTCAAATACAGCTCCAGATCTGAATCATAATTAGACTCAAAAACTTGGTTTCTGAATTGGGCAGTGAACACAACAAATATGAGTAATGATGCCTCAACACATCCATCCCCAAAAGCAGCACCAATGCCAGCAATATTGAGGACCCAGACGTTTAAGTGGGCTAAAGTAAGTATCCTCAGAACTTGACCTATCCCACCTGGGCAGGTAGCAGCAAGGCCATAAAACCCTGTGTTTTCTTTGATCATCTTGGAAGAATTTATTCTCCAGATTTATATATTCCTCAGGAAAACTATTAGTATTCTATTTTTATAGAAAACAATTTATGGCAGAAGTCCAACAACATGAAGATAAATCTGGGTATCTGCCAAAGAGTAGTTTGGTAAACATTCAATCTTTTTTTCAAGTTTCCAAGAAGCTGTTATATATAATTCAACAGTTCCCACTAATGAGACATGGCAATAAGAAAAATCAGACTTAGTGCTGGGTGGGGAGAAGCCCAAACTAAGAAACTCTGCTTGGGCATCTGAGTTGGTGGAAGTGGGCTAAGAAGGAGCTAACAGCAACCCAGGAGAATTGCAGAAGACAGCAAGAAGGTGGGAGAAAAGAAGGCAGAGGCATGTTGCTTGGGGGTAGCAGGATACCCAAGAACTGGAAGGAAAAGGAGAGGAAAGCAAAAAGCATAGGAAGGGGAAAGAGCAGGGAAAGGGTGAGGAGACAGAAGATTGAAGGATGGGGCGTACACAAAGGAAGAGGAAAAAGCAGTGGCAGTGACACCTAGCTATAGAAAGGCAGGGAATCACTCACATAGGTAACACCGAGAAAAATATAGTATTGATTTTAAAGCTTTAGAGATTAGAAAATAGTAATAATTTTAGCTAAAATATAACTCTTCTAAACCTCTCCTAAACCTCTAAATTGCGTGAAACCCAAAAGGTGAGCACACTGTTAAATGAATGAATTGCAGTAGCAATGGTATTGAAGGTGAATACCAGTCCTGTAAAACGTAACAAGTGGTTATTAAGAACAGCTGGGGAATGTTTCTGAAATGAAAGGTAAATGCACTTAACATTTCTTCCTGATGAACCATTAATTCTATCCAATCAGGACCTTAAATAACTAGTTTCTTTTTTATTGTTATTTTATTTCCTCATAACAACCAAGGGGATGCATTATTTCCATCAATGTGTAGGTTACGATGTTGAAGCATATGGAATCACAACTTTGTGGGTTGGGAGAAGTGGTATTTTGCTGTGATAATAACACCATTTCTGCATAACTAGCCACTGACCTTTGTTCTTCTCATCAGCAAATAGACCATCTTTGTAACAAAAGTAAAGCTGAGGGATTTGAAAATGTCAAAATAGCAGAGCAACAAAGAGCCCTTGGCCCATATAAATATTTACATTTGAAATATCCATTTGCTGAACTGAATATTTCAGCTGTTGAGGGCAGCCTGAATCTCATTACATCAGCTCCACAAGCCTATTGGTGCTCTTGCTGTAACACGGACAAGAGCAGCACTTTTATTGTGCGATATGCACATTCCAAGCACCCAGCACACTTACAAAGTCAGTTGTATTCCAGCAATGCCATGTCTCTGGTATTCAATTTTTATGATAGCATCCAGACTCCACAGCTGTGTAGCTTTCTAATATTGAATACAGATCCCTCACAAGACAGCTGTCTTGGATTTTAATTTTTTTTATGAACAAGGAGGAAAAAAAAAACCTTCTAAAACGAGCCTCAGCAACACATTGTCTAGTGGAAAATCCACTTTAATTCACTAATTATTCTGATCTGGAGCTGCAGTGAGTAAAATACTGACCAATCTTTTCAATTCAGGAAGATTAGTGCATGCAGCCCTTCATCTAGATCCAGCCAGCTCAGCCCCCCTTGAGTCAGTCTTCCTCATGATTGACACATAGAGAGGAACCTCTGTGTGCAGACCTGGTCCTCCATCCTGCCAGAGATCCTTCTGCCCCTGTGCCCTTGGGAGGCACCAAGTCTTTGGGATAAGACTAGAGGATAAGAGGGAAGAAGGAATATGAAGGTATGTCTTCTCCCTTTTGGCCTTGCCTTGCAAAAGAAGTCCATGCAAAAGGCATCCCAGCTCCATTCTAGGAATGTCAATATAAGTGGACTGCAGAGATATCTGCCAGGTCAATAGTCCTTGCAACAACAGATCCTTGAATGTCGGCCTCCCAGGAGAAAGTCTGGGGGCAGTAGGCCACAGGTATAATGCTGGGGGCAAAGGGTCACCAGTGGAGTCATCCCAGCCCACCCCATAGATGTTGTCACCCTTGTCCCTGCCACTGGAGGCAGCCTGCCCCAGGAAATAAAACAGGAGAAGCCCAGGAGAGGAATGCAGGTGCATTTTTCTCCATTATGGGTGTTTACTCAGTAGAGAGAGATCCAAACTGGCATTTTTCATGTAATACAGTATGGTTGCTCTACAGTTCTTCCAACTTCAGTATGTATTTTGCATTGAATACTCCCAACTATAAGTATATTTACTGTTCCAGCTCATTTGGAAGTGTTTTGTATAGGCTGCTCTGTTACTTCTGTAGATCTCAATATGCCAGATAAATAGCTGAGATGCTGCTGTGGGCCCCTTTTTAGTATTTGCCTGTCTGTTTCTATACATATGCTAAATATCTTCACTGTTCTACCTTTACTTCAGGAAAAGCTCTAAATCAGGCATTACTGGCTTGAGTAACTTGATTCCTCAAAAGTCCTGCACTTTCACATATTTCTAATAGATTTTACTCAATTCTTCCTGAATAACCTGGTAAAAGGTAGAGCTAGAGAAGTTTCCTAGTCTTGGTTTTATTTCACCTTACTTTCCAGTATTTCTATGACAAATAAATTCTACTGCTCCTGTTAATATTTTATAAACCAACAAACAGCTGTAAAACGAATCAAACCCAAGTTTAGTGAGTCTATAAATAGTAAATTGGCAATATATGTAAAATTGGCCTAATAGTGATATTTCCATCTTTTTCTAAAGTTCTTTATAACCAGCATTATCACTGAATACATCTTAAGGGAACTCTGAGATAATATAATGATCCTCAGAGACTTGTGGCTGCGCCTATGTGCCAGAACATGGAGTACGTTTACAATGAAAGCATCATTCTGGCTCAGCACACCTAACTACTAATGCTTTGCAAGTATGCTTTGCCTGGGATGTAATAGACTACAAATAATTGCCTGTAGTGTGCTTTAGCTTTGTCCAGGTTCTGTGAAAAAACTCTCTTCCTTTAACTGAACTGATTTTTTCTCATTACCATAGCTTTTTTTCTCACCGCTACCTAACTGATTGAAAGGAAACATACACTCTCAGATGGAAAATCACAGTGGCTGTGATTAGGCCTAAAAAGCAATCTACAACTCATTCTAGTCACCAGTAGATGACATTCATAATAAGGTTTACCACTGTTTCCAAGTACTTTTCTATTAAGCCATTACTTTATTGTCTATGTTTAAAAGTATATAGTTATATAATGGAAAATCCTTCAAAATCAAAGTTCAAGCATACAAAGTTGCCTTTATTGGGGCAATTAAGTAAGTTTTATTACTCATACCAAATGCATGGCATGTGAGAGCTAAAGAAGAGCTGGTAATAATAAAAACGTACAGGGGACTGCTGGTAAGTGTTATAAATCATTTTTAGCCAAATAAAGGAGCAAGCACCTAAACACACATACACATACATACACCAGCACACATGGGGCTACTTACGTACTTTAACACAAAGTACAATTTTGCAATTCAAAGACTAAAGTTTATGCATCTACAAGCAACTATTTGAAAGCTGTATGTCATGTCTGTAAAACTTAACAGCTTTGCAGTTCACACCTTTACGAAGCCAGAGCACGGAGGCGCGCACACCCGTTTATGTGCAGTTTTACAGTCCCGCTTGTGGAGGCCCAGCACAGACCAAAGTGGAATTGCAGGTTCTAATGTGCATTGTAGTCACAACCACAGTTTCATGATGCAGAAGCCACAGCTTTAACAGCTCATTGCCATTAATAGGTTGGGTTATGTTGTTCTTGACCTTTCTCTATTGAGTGGGTGTTCAGGACACAGTGAACTTTTTGTCTTACCCCCTCAGACGCTTTCTCCGGGCAGACTGGGACTTCCTCACATCGGTGGATCAACAGTCCTGCCGCCTCCCAGCTTCCAGGTGGGGAACCGCAATGAGCTTTATGTCTTCCAGCCTTCCTATCGGCCCACAGAAGGCTACAACAGCAGCATCTCAAAAGCCTGTGCTTCCTTACAAAGCAGGTAATCATGGAGGAAATGGGCCGTTTGGGACACCACCTGAGGGGAGGTACCTGCACAGCGTCCCTAGCAGGAAGCTAGATTCAAGACATCACTTACCCTGCTCCTTGCCTCCTGTCAAGGCATTGAAAGACACGTTCAAGCCAGCCACAACAGGATATCCCATGTATTGTCTGGAACCTTCCCCTCACAAGGACTGACCCAACCTCACTCTGATTAGCCTGAGAGATCTGGTGTCACATGTGTACATGAAAAGCATCTAGGCACTTATTAAATATGCATTCCCCTGCCTACTAACATCGTTCCATCAATATTTTAATGCCATGTTGCCTTTTAGATTGTGTTCCTACTGTAACATGAGGTCCCTGCTGGGGCAGACACCACAGAAATGGATGTGTTTATGGATGACATTTGTTTCAGTATGAAGAGTTGTCATCAGTGGTGATTTTCTGCTGCAAATATTTACAGTTATTTCATCGGGAAATACCATTCCTATTCCCTTCTACCAATAAAGCCAATGGGGCAGCATGAAGGTGTACAAAGTAGGGCTGAATGTATTCAAGCAGCGAAAGATAATTATTTATTGGCAAAGAGAGCTACCTTGTGATCAAGCTCATTAGATTAAACTTAACCCAGTGCAAATGTACTGACTTTATTGGTGTATAAGAGGAGTAAATTTGGATCATTGACTATTTCTGGAGTGAAATTCATGTCACAGAAGTTTATTTCCTGTTTTTTTACAATCCCTTTCTCATTTTGTTTTGTGTTTTTCCTCTCCTCTGGTTATAGACTAATCATCGCCAAGTCTCAGTCATTTGCTTGAAAAACAATAGCTGGCAGTCATTGTGCTAAACAGCCCATTTTGTTATCCTCGCCACAATCCACGGTGTTCTCAGTTATTGCACTTGATAGGCGTCATTAAGGTTTCCATGTTGTTAGTCACTTTCCTGATCTTTCATGTTTCTTCTGCTCAGGAAGCAGCTTTTCCTGGAAACATTCAAAGAGAATAAAACCTGATTACAGCCGGCACCTTGGGGTAATGGCATCTAAGATCCAAATCCCACACTTTTTTTTTTTTTTAAGCTGATAACTCCAATTATAAATGTGAAAGGCTGGATTATGCCACTTGTGTTCACACTAAGTCATTCCACAGAAGTCTACAGAGTTAGTTATGAGAGAAACACTGTTCAGCATGAGTAATTTTTAGATAGCGCAGTCTAAGAGTTTGTAGCACACCGTATTATCATGAGCTGGAATGTATTAATAGGACATTAATTGTCTTATTGCAGCCATTATTGATCTTACTGCAGACTTTCAGTACTTCTTTAAGGCTCATAAGAAAGATGGAAACAAACTTTTTAGCAGGGCCTGTTGCAGCAGGACAAGGGGGAATGGTTTTAACCTAAAAGAGGGTAGATTCAGACTAGATATAAGGAAGAAATTTTTTACAATGAGGGTGGTGAAACACTGGAACAGGTTGCCCAGAGAGGTGGTAGATGCCCCATCCCTGGAAACATTCAAAGTCGGGTTGGACAGGGCTCTGAGCAACATGATCTAGTTGAAGATGTCCCTGCCCATGGCAGGGGGGTTGGACTAGGTGACCTTTAAAGGTCCCTTCGAACCCAAACTATTCTATGATTCTATGATTCTATTAGACTGGCATAGACCTGCCCATCTCAAATACTGTGAGGTTACTCTACACCATCCGCAAAAAATCAGTGAAGGTGCTGTGGCTGTCTGAAGGCTCTCAGACAACTTTAAAGCTCTGTTTGAGGGATAGATCTGTAGCCACCAGACAGGGAAGGAGACCTTCCTGTTTGTAGGGTGAAAGCTTTTTCTTTCCCATTGCTGTCAAGAAGGTCTCTGGCATCCCTTGTGCAAAGCAAGAGAAAGCATGAGAGGGCTGCAGGAGGCTGACGTGGGTGTGATAGCACCCACCTTCATGCAGAGCCAACCAGGGTCCGAGCATGTGCTGGGAGGCACATGCCCATTGCTTCATCCTGGCGTCTAGCTTCCAACCTTGAAACTGGAGATTTGCTGAATCGGCTCAAATCTAAATGGCTTAGAGCACACGAACCAGGCTGTCCTCCCTTTGGTGGGAGAGCACTAAGTAAAAGGAGATTTTTTTCCCCCAGAAAAAAGTTTGGGGTCACAGGAAAAAAGATTCGGCTTCATATCACTTCAGCAAACACCCTCTCTTCACAAGTTTTTAATATCAAAACAGGAAAGGCAGATCTTGGATTAGTTTATACTGTTTCATCACAAAGCTTCGCTGGTAAACTGGACCTACCATAGCAAATGCTAAGGGTTCAAACTACAGTTAATTTGTGATCCTAACATGAGCAATCTGTTCCCCATCAGAAAAGGATCCAGACTCTAACTAGAGTCCTTTTGATGATGCAGACAGAATATTGCAATTTGAAAAGAGAAATTATAGACAGCTGAGGCTAATTCTTACCTCATATATTTTTTATATGAATTTACAGGTCTCAAGAGTGTCTTACAGAAGTGGCAAGTATATGGACAAAACTTTCATCTTTGCTACAAAGCTGAGAAAATAGGCCATTTTTAGTTAGTAATGCGATAATGAGATATAAGTATTTTCATTTCTATTGCAGTTTATATCTCAAACAGTGGGATGCCAAGCACTGCATTAGCATGCACCATAAAATGAGTACACATTTCCTATCCTCCTTCACCATTAATATTCAAAAAACTTTTCAAGTTGCTGTAGGTTTTTTGTGCCCAGTTTTCTTAGGAGGTGACATTTGAAGAAGAATGAGGGAAAATCCATGCCATAATTTTTTGACTGGGCAAGACTGTCAAAGAAAAAAAATCACGAGAACTCTCCAGGGTGAGAGAGTAACATCATATCTTTCTCCTTTGAGGCACAGATTCCTCCAAAAATGGCATAGCTGTGAAACTATAAGCTTAGCACAGAAACAGTTCCTGGACACCTCCTGCGTATGCATATATATAGTACACACACAGTTAGGGACATACTTATGGGTAGCAATACATAAGCAGCAGAGTCACCATCAGCTGAACCAGTAATTTCAGAGAAGGTGAAATACTTCTCCAGAAGGATAGTATTTTAAAGAGAATATGCAGGTTACAGGTTTTCTGTTGGCCTTTGACTGAAAGAAGCCCATCTGGGGGGCTCAACAGAACCGAAATACGCTTTGTTTTTCACCAGAAAGAGAGGGGTGAGTGGTGTGGCTGTGGAAAAATCATAATCCTACAGGCTGAGAAATATTCCCCCAGCTCCTCACTGGTTAAGCCTCTTTTTGATATAAGTGTAAATCACCATCTTTTTGCTGGGGGGGGGAGAAGGGAGAACTTGCACTCAGATTTCTCCTTGAGAATCCGCCAGTGTGTTTGCTGTTAGGAAATGACGAAAATAAGCCTCTGCACATATGTCCTTAAAAACACTTTGACTGCATTCCCCTGTAATTATTAAGCTTCTTCAGAGTCTGTAAGCCAGTGAGAAAGGGATTAGAGGGGTTACTTTGTGCCTCTGTGCCCATAAAAATCCCTTGGCTACTGCAGCACACTGCTTGGAGCGTCCTGAAAGCTTTCATATAATCCCTGCCTCCCAGCCACCGCCACCACTGCATTCCCTTTATTTAGACACATTCAAATTTCATGCTGTAATCCAAAAGCACTCCAACACGGAAACAAGATCCACATTATAAATCACACTTAAAAACTAACCTGCCAGTTAGAGTGGAGCAGCAAGGCAACTGCATGATAAGGCTACCTTCAATTTTATGCTGGAAGGAAAACCAGGAAATGTGAATTGGCAGTTAGTATCTGCTGACATTTCTTATTCTCCTGGTAGTTCAGGACAGGGATCATTTTCTATACCTGTCCTTGTAGGAGAGGTCAAAATAGGACACTGATCCTGGACTGGGGTTGCATGTGAGTATAAATACACGATAGCAATAGTAAAAGAGAGATCTGTTCCCTGTCACCGGGAATTTTCATGTCAGAGGAGAACTTGCTATGCTCAGTGGTGTTGCACTGAAAATAAGTCATCGTATCATAGGCAGCAGCAGCACGGGAGTGCAAGCTATCTTCTGGGTCAGAGAGTCTCTTTCTAGTGCCAGCATGGTATTATATAAGCCCTTTCACTAACTCATCCTTAAGAACCCTAATTTTTTTAAAGGTGACATTTCCCCACAATAAATTCAGGGAGGAATTCAGGAAACTGAAACTGTGGAAAAGTTTGAATGAAACACTGCTGTTAAACCCAACAACAGCTGTAAACATCCAAAGTGAACAGCTTCCAGATCATGATGTTAAAGCAGAGAAACAACTGTCAAATGTGCATTAAAACAACATCTGCAAGACAGAATAAAAAAATCTCTTTTGTGGAGCCAACCAGTAACAAATACTTCCTGGATAAAGAGGAACCTGGCACCACTTGGCAGAAATCAACTGTGAGGGCAAAACTGGGGCTGGAGCAGCTCGAGAGGAAGCTGCTCGTCATGCACTCCCGTCTGCGAGCGGAGGGAAACCCGGCAGCTGTAGGTTTGCAGCGGGCGCAGTGAGGAAGAGTGGTCACGGTCAGGGCAGCCTGGTAACCCAGCTTCAGCACTTGGCTTGCTCCCTCCCTGCCCCCTCACATTTGCGTGTATCCCTTGGCACATCATGTCAGCGTATCTTGGTCACCATCTGTGAAGTGGAGATAATAACACCTCTTGTCTGCATGTCTATTTAGGTTGTAAATGCCTTCCAACAAAGACCGACTCTTATTTTGTTTACCAACAGTGTGTAGTACATGGGCTCGGTCTTGTACACAGATCCTGGTCACTAATAATCATTATTTTAATAGTGATGATAAACATAGCAATTATCCAATATGAATCTAACAACAACAGTCAAGCTGCTTTGGTTTTGGTTTTATCAGAATTGTGTTCCTAAGTACATGAGGCCCCAGGAGTCAGAAGCACAGCGCAGTTTTGCCTGTTGTGGAGGGGCTGCTGGCGATCTCCGGCTGCACACAGGATGCACCTGAGGACGCGGTGCAGATACATACGCGTGCAACGAATACACGAGAGTTCAGACACTGACCACGTCTGCCTATTCAAAACCGTCATCTTCTACGCACTGTCTGTTTGCAGAGTGACCAGGGAATTTATTCCATATGAAGCTCGGCAAAATAGGAAATCTGAAATATTATTTTATTACAATCTCACAGGACAAATAAGCAAAGAACATGCATTACAAACAGAACAGACGGTATCTTCTCCTGATAAATTCACTCACCTCATTCACTTTAACAATGGTAAATGACCAGGAATACCAACTCTTCCACATTCCATGTAAAGGATTTGATAGATCCATGATGCAGAGCAGAAGTTGAAACATTAGTTAAGAACTGCAGCCTGATACTGAAGCCCTCTGGGGTTTGAACAAACTGCTGACAGTGCTTGGCTAATTTTAAAAATTGCTACAATTAATTTTTTAAATAAATGAGCTCCCAAAGTGACATATTTCAAACATAAAATCTTAATATTCCTTTCTAGTGAAGTGTGTGCCATTGTTCATGGGGAAAGAGAAGGAAGCTCTGAGCTAATTTTTAAACCCAGGGGAATATCGACAGCCAGCCAGCTGCTAAGGCTTTTTGCTTGATCCCTTGCAAATTCTCTTCAGCTATTCATGGCCAAAATGTGTCATGTGCCAGTCTGAAATCATGTTGGAGGAACTGGTGGAAAGGGTCTCCTTTTCATGCTCCCAGCAGGCTTATGTCAGAAGGCTGTGAGGGATAACCATTGCTATTTATAGGTAATCCCCTTTTTGAAAGGTCACCCTTCATTGTGTGTTTTTTTCAACCCCTGTCTATCCAAAAATCATTCTCCTGCAGCTCATCCCTAATGAGTATTTTTTAAGCAGATAAAAATTAAATAAATCATGCAATAAAGCAGAAGATAGCGTCTGCTTTACAGCTGACAGCCCAAGGAATGCATAGCACTCACATTATCTCCTGTGGTTTTAATTACAACATAGGCAGGTTTGTTTTGTTTGGCTTTTTTTAACAACTTCACTATCTTTGTCCAGGAGCAGGCACTTACTTTACATGTTGTAGATTCTTGATAATAGGACATTTGGGCACTGAATCACTTCCCTTATCATGAACTACTCATGTGCAAGCACTGAGCCATTTATCAGCCCAACAAACTGTAGCTCACAGCGAGCCGGAGAGCAGAACAGCGCCCGCTCTGCGTTTCTCAGCACTCCTGATTCCGAGAAAAAGAACAAAACAGCTCCCATATTATGAAACTAAGCTTTCGCTCTTTCCATATATTTAAGTGGTCATCCTGAGCTGAAAGCTGACTGCCTTTCCCACTTTCTGCTGGGCTGCGAGTTGGAGGAAGCAAGTAAAGCGATGACAGCACTGAGCACTAAAATAACAGAAGCGTTGAATAAAAGAAAGAGAAAAGTGTATTTTTATGGAAAGTGGTGCACAGCAGTACACCAGCACAGTGATGCTTTCTGTATTTTGACACCATCAAAGTTCAGTTAATGGAACTGAGAGGATCGTCACTGTGGCAAGAGGTCAATGCAGAGAAGGAGAAATATGGGAGGGGAGGGGAGATAAAACAGGGTGAGGCTTTGTGAAAGAAGGAGGCCAGTGTCACCTGAAAAGAAATGGGCAGGGGATTTAAGAAGATACGACTTAAAAGCACAGAGATAATGTATAATATTTCTTTCAAAAAACCTGTCTCATGCTGCTATCCTTCTCAAAAGAAAGAGGTAAAGGCAATGAGTGAAGCCTTCTCATCACACTTCTAAGAGTGGGTAGACAGCGATGTGGGTTGGCTTTCCTCAGGATTGACAGTGCTGCCTTTTGCTGAGCTTTATCATCATGTCAAGCAAAATGGAGCACGCTACTGCAGGGAAGGCAAAATAGCTTCAGATTATGCAGGGCTGCGCCAGAAGTTGTTCTCAGTGCCGTTATTCTGTCTTTTCTCCTGATTAAATTTTGAGTATAGATGGCAGGGTTTGTTCCATAGAAAATAATGGCTAGACTGCAGAGGTGGACAAGGGAATTGGTGATCTCACCAGGGCCACCACAATAAAGCTAATTCTGTAACATATACTGCAGCTTCTTTGTTCTTGCTGTTCATTAAATAGGGCCTGGCTTAGAGGCAGTCTTTACGTTTTCAAACTGTTTAAACAATTAAATCATTAATCAAAACAACAACTGCATTAAAGAAAACAGAAAGCACTGAAGTTGTTCCTCAAAAGAAATTGAGAGGATTACAGAGATCATGTTTGAACAGGAAAAACAGGACTATGGTTCTTGGACTATTCATGTAAATGACTCATCTGCAGGGGAAAAAAAAAACAGCCTGTAAATGTCTGATTACTGGATGATGATTTTTGCCAGCTTCCACTAGGTAAACTGGTATTTCCAAAATCCAAATCCCATTTTATTTCAATAGACATGCAGGTTTAACTCAGTCACATTTGTGGTTTAAAGTGCTCTTCTAGATACTGTGTGGTTGGGATTTAAGTTTAGATAGGGTTCACCTCACCTAACTGCAGCCATGTAAAATTCAAGACGGAGATTGTCATCTAGGTTACTTGAACAGACAGTGCAGAGAAATTTGTTCCTCTAGAGGGTTCATCCCATTTATTCTGCACACTTAATTTTTGATGATATGAATCATCCTTTGGAAATGCCTGTACCTCTCGATTAACTACAGAGGGAACATATAGGGCCCTTTGAGAAGACACTTGTCTCTTAGAGGGCTGAAGTCCCATCTCCTGTAGCCACTATTAACCAATACACCCGCACCAAGGTTGTCTGCATTTTGGATCCAAAAAGAGTGGGGAGAAGATGCTCTATGCCTAGTGTCTCCCATGTCTGAACTGACAAGTAGGGATGAGAAGGGAGGTGACAAATGCTTCCACCTGCAAACTGCCTGTAGGAGTCAGAGATCAGCAAGAAGGAAATGTGCTCTGCTGTACTTGCACCTTATCTTACCTCCCTGCAGGTGGGAGGAAGGAGGGAACAAGCTAGAAATCTCTGAACAAAGCATCAGTCTAATTTTCATTTTGTCTGAACTAGTCTTGATTTTAGATAGCTCATTATTGTGACAACCATTCCTCAATGTTAAGGGAAGAGTATAGATGGAGTGTGTCACAAAATGTGCTATCACCCAATAAAAGCCCACGTGACTAGCAACAGGGCCTTGCTCTTCCACTTGCCAGCATAAAGCTTGTGGAGGATTTTGTAAGACAATTTAAATAGACAAATAAAGTCATTAAGTGGCAGCCAATCAAGTTAATGGAGACACAGTGAAGCTTATCCTCTCGTTAAGATTGCCTTCTATCTCTCATTCTTGAAGGCTTTTTTTCAAGGTGAATGCCAGGCATGACTTCAAGAGTTATGTCTTCATCTTTCCTTTCCCTATCAAGAGCTCCTTGCAGACAAGGCAACCTTCCTGGGAATAACCTTCAACTAGTCCCCCAGGGTGAGATTATGTGACTAGACCTACCCTACATGGTTTTGCCTATGTTTAATGAGTCAGTAGATGTCTTCTTCTATTAGAGTAGTGGAATAGCATTATACAGAAGACATCTCAGACTCACAGGCAGTTCTTAGTATATACTCTACTATTTTTGTATCCTTTTCCACTCAACCCTTAATACCAATGGGGTAGGAGACCCTTTCTTTTAATATTGCTTCCAATTTTTTAGCAGCAACATCACTTAGAATGAGGTTGGATGATTGTAGGATTTTTGTTTGTCTTCATCTCATGGAAGAAAACTGCCTCAGAGACCTGCAGATGGTGATTGACTTTGAGCTGTTGAAGTGCCCAACAGGGAGTCCTTCTCATCAAGAATACAGTTTTGGTTTCCTGGTGTGGTGCAGCAAAGCCTGCTTTCGCTTCAAAATGAAGCACATTTCCTCCCTTTCCCTAGCAAATGGAGAGAAGTATTTAACTGAGAACAGCATAGTTTCTGGGTAACACATAAATATTTCAAATGGTCCAGAGATTTCCACATGATTGTACTCCTCAGCAGACAGACAAAGCATCTGTCACTCTTCCGTTACTGTCATTTTAAGCTAGAATCACCAATGCATTGTAGGCCTTGGCATAAGTAACACCCAAATACGCTGATGGTCACCTAATTGAGAAGGTATCTGTAAAAACTCTTTGCTGGTTTTGTTAGTATTTTGCAGAAGATTGCTTGGCTTTTTTTATTCTGTAAGTATTTTAGGCTCTTAGATTCACCTGTTTTGAGATTTTGTGCAACCTTCTGGTCAGAGGTATCATGGGCCATCTGTCCTTCCCCGCGTCCAGTGAATCACTTACAGTCTCAAACATGGAGTTTAGTTTCCCAATATATTCTTCAGAGCTAAGCTGTGATTTGGACTTTCCTGTTGAACAAAACATCAGTGTTTCTGCAAGTCTTTGGCCTTTTCAGCCCCTGCCCCTGTGTGGGCACCTCACATATCTACTGTCATCACACGGGAGGATACACAAGACACAATTTTAAATTCATTATATTTGCCATATGTATTATAACTATGCCATGATATAAGGCTGGCTTTGCCTATCAATGTTACCAATGGGTAGATAACTGCTATTGGAAGACTACTCTTACAGAAACCGCAAATCATTCTTGTTCTATCATGAGAAAGATTTCTGTTTAAGGAAAGGATTACACTACTTTAAACCCCAGATCATTTTAATTTCATGAAATGATCTTTAATCATTCACTCTGCTGTCCAGTGCTGAAAAAAAGCAAACAAAAAAAGCTGTCTCTCACCTCTCTGTAATCCCAACTGTTTTCTTTTGATCTTTTAACAGGCAGGGGGGGTTAATAGATCTTTAACAAAAACAAGCAAACAAACAAACAAACAGATAATAAAAAAAAAAACCCACAAACCAAACTTTCTCAGGTCTACCTGGTCTGTACGTGAAGGAGATTTATTTCATCTCACTTAATCTTCATCAATACTCCACAGCATCCCCTACCACGGGAATTTATACCTTTGGTTGTTTTTATATTATGTCTCAGAATGCCTTTAGTGTGCTGGAAATGTACTGGCAATTTTTCTAAGTCTCTACAGATCTTCTTGGAGTGCTTTTAGAAAATATGCTGGAGCTTGGGGGATGATTCACAGATTTCTAAGTGTTTTCTTTAATACGTAGCCTCATGCCTGTACAAGGCTGAACACTGCCATGATTCCTCCAATCTCTATAAGCATAGGCAGCAGAGAACAAAATTTTGATATCCTGCCTCTCTATAAACAATACTCTCCACCTTTCTACAGACCACTATGAAATGGAAGAAGGAGGAGAGAGAAAGTTCTTACATTTTGTCTTGGCAAAAAGTACGAACATGCAGAAGCTGACTTATATACGGGCCTTACCATTTTGTGCAACAACTATAATTAGACCTTCCCAGCAGACTTGATTTTAACACCCTTTGCGATTATTTTTTTTTTCCCCTCCAGGTTCCCTGCATAACATTAAGCAGCTCTGTAACACAGTCGCACTGCTACAAAACAGTAGCTGCACTCTGCCTCTGTATGCTGTGGTTGCCAGCCACCAGCTAAATGTGAATCTGTTGTGTCATTCATAGCTCTGCACATTTGGAAGAAAGACTGAGTTCAAGTTTAAACTGACATTATTAAGACTGACAGGTCTCAGTTTTAACCATCCATTCATTTCAGGATGCTATTTTTGTCCACTGCCCTATAGAACCAAGTTTCCCCCCGCGTGACAAAGCACAGTACTGCTAAAATTCAGCTTTCCTCATGGCATCGTGGCCGCAGCAAACCCAGAGGAATAAGTGGACTGCTCATAATCTCTGCATAGATATATGCAGGTCTCACCACCCTGCCACTCCACTTCTCTCCCTTGCTCCCGTGTGCATGTAAGGTAGTGAAGTATGCAAGGCTCTCCCTCCCCGGCGCTCTCGGGGAGCACGACTCTTGTAACGTGTGCTTCAGTGTCTGCCTACTTAGGAGAACTGAGCGGACAGGCAGAACAGAGGGGCGGTGTGACAGGCACATATACATTCACAAACAAAAAACCACAACTGGTGGATCTAATTTTAGGCTTACCAGCGATCTCTCCTTATGATAAGAGGAACAAAAAGATGTTCAGCTCACTAGTAAATGGAATATTAGCCGTACCAGGAATACAACCATTTTTAATAGACATGGCTCTGGAACAACACAAAGAGGCTGCTGTTTAAAGCCTGATCTTATGAGCCACATAAAAGAAACTGGGAGACTGAGTAAGTATGTAGCCCAGATCAGACGCAGTCATCCTGACCCTCCACTGGCTTATAGTCACATTAGCAACTGTTGTCCTCATTTTTAAAACCAGTGACTTACCAAAAAATTTTACTACAGAGAATAAGCCTCAATGAACAGAAGTCATAACATCCAAGATTACACATGTGCACGTAAGCTGAGGAAAGTGGCCATTTACATCCTTGCTTGTCAATAGAGAGCAAATTCAGTCATTGAGTCTATTTCAGATTTCTGCTCTGGGAGGAGACGAAGTGAACTCTAAAACTGCCTATGTCTCTACATTGACTGTAAAGGGAATCTAGTTACCACCTGACCTGTAGCCTCCAGCTCTTGGGAAGCAGGGAAATTCCATCCTGTGCATCAAGGGGCAGGTCTCCAAAATGTAATAGTTTTGGTCAAAATGTATATTGGTCCACAAAGTAAAATTCTACAGATTTAGGTAATACAGGGCATCAGAAAATAAGATAAAGATATATGTGCAAGAAGACTAAGCAGAAAAAAGAAATTAAAATAAACAGGAACATAATTATACTCATGGAAAAACATTTACCCCACACCACTGTATAATTGCTGCTAACTTTGGGCATATAGCGTTGGGACGGTATAAAAGATACTAACAAGTTTCTCTTGAAGTCCTTGCCAGCTTTTTCCCATGAACGGGTGAAAGAATAGAAACATCTATACTCTACAGGAATATAAATCCTTACTGGAAACAAAAATGAATATCCCATTGATTTTTAATGATACTTAGTTATGCAAGTTCTTGACATCATGTCTATATCTTCAAGGGAACTCAGCTGGGAGATCCCTGGAGTAGCCCCATACAGGTTGCTACATCTTCACAGAATGGCACATTGCTACATGAGGATACTGGCTTAGGTCCCAAAACCCAGACTTGAGGTGTCCCTGCACAGGGTGCCACAGCACAGATTGTGCATGCCCCAACTCCCTTTAAAAATAAGTTTTATGATTCCCAAGTCAGTGAGGCAGTCTTAAAAATGATGCCACTTGTCTTCACACAGCGAATCACATGAAAAGAGAAATTAAATTTTACTCCTCAGCATGAACGCCCAAATGGCTTCAGGACTACTTTTTTTTT
The DNA here is from genome assembly GCF_000690835.1 of Fulmarus glacialis. Lineage (NCBI taxonomy): Eukaryota > Metazoa > Chordata > Aves > Procellariiformes > Procellariidae > Fulmarus > Fulmarus glacialis. The sequence continues at coordinate 19,545 of NW_009208752.1, forward strand.
CAAGTTTACTATACAAGTCATGTTGAATGAAAGAATTAGAAGCTCTCCCAACTTACATGGTCTCTTGTTGCCATCCAAGTGGAAGTAGACTCATTCATTTCCTAATACAAACAGTGATCAAACAAGTTAAGTGGTTAATTGTTACTGTAGAAAGATCTAATCACCAGGAGAAAGCTGAGAGCAAACTGTACATATTTGTCACCATTTAAACAATACACATTTTGCCCTTAGTAAAAAATAAGTATTTGAGACCCTGTCAGTCCATCCTAGTTTTTGTCTAGGAAAGATGGTGTTACTTTGGATGCTACACTTAACTTGTCTTATCTTTAAAACAGTAAATTGTATGTGTAAATACAGGTGTAATAATTCTGCAGCTTTACAAGTGGAGAACTTTAACTGGAAATGTTGGCTTGTTCTAAGAATTTGTCTTAAGCTAGTCTGTGTTTCTGAAAAATACAGAATGGTCTGCATGATATTACGGAAATACAGTCTCCGGTCTCTGGAGGTCTGGTTGAAATTTCATTTGTAGTTTCAATCACAGCAATAACAAGAGGCAAGCTAGAACAATATTCACTTGGTGCAGATAAAAAACTTATGATGCGGAAGAGAGATTCTGCAAAATATAAGCAGGAGAGGTGGAAGGCACAGATCGCTTAGCCTTCATCCCAGCCACACAATCTATGTAACACAGAAGCAGCTGTGTCACAGCCACTGCTGTGGTACACCAGATCTATTGCTTTTGCCTCCAACAGTATTCGGGATTGCACAACACCGGTTTGCAGCAATATGCTTCTGCTCAGGTATCTGCACTGTGTCCTGCCAGCTCCGTAACTACAGCATACGCTAATCTACAGCAGGAAAGAAAAAGAAAAATGTTGCAGCTATGACATGAGAGAGTATGAAATATCCATGAGACTTTTTCCTTTCTTTCTAACTTGTTACCTAATTTTACTAATGTGTTGGCTGTTTACAAGCTTTGAACCAAACTTGTCACAAAAGAGAAACGTCACAGACTTGGTCCCAAAGCTGGGAAGCTTTTCTGCAATATTTGTTTGTTATCACGTCAGTAGCTCATAGTAGTTAACATTGACTGAACTTCCTATAGAAAAGAACCTGATTAAATATTGCAGCAAGGACTAAAATATTACACCTTCTTTTTTTTTATTGTTATGGTGATAAACTCTGGCAGATATATCAGAATGCATCTGAAGAAATGAAAATGTTGTGTTTGCACAAAACTTCATCATTCTGTTTAGTCTTAGAAACCAAAGAAGGAAAATCAGAGGCAATGGAAGTGATTGCAGCTGTTGTATTTATTTAGTCTCATGGGCAGTGCCACGATGACAGACACTCTTGTAGTGCAGCTTCTGCACAGCATTTCATGTTTCCCACGGAATCTATCTTTCCACACAGCCTTTCGGGCACTCAGCGATTTTCAGAATCAGATCCTAACCCATTTTCACATTCTGCGTTACAATAAATCCTCTGTTACAATGTTTTGTTAACTCGTTAGTAGATAAATTGAAGTGTGGTCTGCTTCCTCTGTGAAGTACTTGATGCATTCAATACACTGTGTTCATACGAATATATTCCGCCATCTTTATGCAGGTGGATGAATTAATGAACCTTGATGCTTACACAGAAGTCATTTGAAGCCTCCTGCAGAAAATGGTAAGATACACAACTGTAGACTTAAAATCTTAAATGTGGCCTAGGAAAGTTCATGGGAGGTTTTCTTAAGATTTGTGAACTTGGAGTTACATTTTCCATATACATGGCTCTAGCCATGACGACAGCTGCAGTGGGGCTGGCTTTAACCAAGTTCGCTCCTTGCCTCCCGCCACAATGAATTTCTTGTTAACCTTACAAAATACTGCAAAAGAAAATTGGTCATTCTTGCCAACTGCTCACCGCCTGTTGTCAGTAACCTCTCATGACTAATGTCTTTGCACTAAGTTACAAATCTATTAAATGTGGCCCAGTAAAACAGAGATATGATATTAGAGACAATACTTAGGATGTTCGAAGTGTGTAAAACAGGGATTGCATTTATTAGAGCTAGGACTGATTGGACCTGTCAAATAGCAGGAGGTCTTATCTTTTCTGGAACCAGGCGCTTCCAGAGTGGTACTCTGCCAGGATAACTTAAACGCCCAGTTTAGAATAAGACAAATTGCCTCCTTTCTTTTGATAGGGAGCCCATCTGCCCACTTTTTGGCATTACACTTAACTTTATATACATTTAACTTTATATATGGTGAAGTTAGTTAAGATCACACTTGTGTTTTGTGAAAAAATGCCTGAATTCAGAAAATTCAAGAGGTGCACAGATCTAATTTTATCCCAGAAGGCTGATAAAAAAGTGTGCATCTGTATCTTTTACAAGGTTTTTGCTAGAGCTTTGGAAAAGGTTCTGCAAAGAGCAAAGATCTTAATCATAGTTTAACTTGACCATGCCATTCTAAAAACATAGATGGCTTGACACTCTCAAATACTGGAATATTCTGTTTGGTCTTAGTGATGATTGTGCATAACTCACTGGACCAGACATTCAGTGCCCTGTACAAGCACCCTACTGGAAGAAACACAGTGCATGTCATTTACTGATGTAAAGCTTACTTTTCTGACTGTCACAGTGTTGGTAACTGATTTATCTGTCCTTTGGGAAAACTCTGGGATGGGTTTTGAAAAGTCACTGATCTCAGTGGATGTCTGCCGCGTTCTGAAGCACAAAGAGCAGGAGATTCTATGGAGGATCAGAAAAGAGTTGCACAGCAAAGGTTTGGTGATCATTTCTGTGGTAGCAGAAATCTTCTGCATAGACCCCTTATATACACAGAAAGAATTAAAATGAAGAGAGATCAGGAGTGAATATTCCTTAAAATTGTACGCCTTCAGTCATCACATCATTTCTTATTCACCAGCACATAAACTACTGTATTCACAACTCTGGGGGGTTTTCTCTGTGAAGTCTCAAGCAGCACGGCTGCTTTAGGAGCGTGCTGGGAAGCACAAGAGGGTTGCCAGTGCCTCAAGGCCTCCTCATGAGGGGCTGGCAGCTGGTGCCCTCCTGGGAGCCCATCTGGACCTGTGAGGTCCGCAGGCTCTGTGATGCCATCCACCGGGGCCCGCAGCAGGTCCTTCCCTATCCTGAAACATTGATGGAGCAATCCAGCAGGAAGAACCTCACCTCACTTGTTTATCTACGCCCTTCCCTGCTGAATTTGCAGGTAGGACAGATGGCAGTTGCACAGGTGACAGACTCTGCTCTGCGCTTCAGGTGGCACTGGTGCCAACTTGAACCAACCTCCAGTGGAAAGAAACAAAAAGACACCTGTGCTATTCACACTGCTAAGGAACCTGTCTCCAATTACCTGCTATTACTGTTTGTGTAAGAATGATAACTTGGCTGTGAAAAGAAGCAAATAAAGCAGAAATGCCTGCGCTGAAGATAGTGAGTTAATACCATCAGTCTGGTAATCAGGAAATCTCTGTTAGAGTCAACAGAAACTATGCGGTCAAAATATCTGCTTCTGAAGCAATCTCAGAACAATGAGCTGTATTTCTAGGAAACAGACAATAAATAACCTCATGTCAGCTTCTTTATGAAGTAAGGCACAAGCTTGGATACAAAGAGTGCTCTGACCATGCTCTGAGTAAGTTTGTTCTGCCATTTTTAATCAATGGTCCTACACTAAAAATAAATGTATAAATAACTCCAAGCTCATCAATATTGTCCAAAAGACAATTGCTGGCTGAGCAGAAACCTAACAGAGAGTGACAGAACTGAGAAGCAAGCAGAGCTGAATTTCACCATATAACCTCGCTCAGTGGGCCCCACCTCTCTTAGCTGGGCTCCATCTACACTGTGGTGTTGATTTTAGTCAGCAGACATGGGAGAAGACAAATAATAGAATTTGCCTTTTGTTTCATAGAGGGAATACTGAGGTTTATGTCACTGGGGAGGGGGATTCTTGGATTTTCCCATATTTTTGAATTTACAGGCCATTG
>NW_009208752.1:23572-73639 GCF_000690835.1 Fulmarus glacialis
TGAATGAGATATACAGCAAGTAAAATGTTCTACATGAATTATAATTTTATCTGAGTCCTGATTAGTTACGCATTTTGAGTGTTCTCAGGCTTGAGTAGAAGTAGTTTACTTTTCCTCTTCTTGCCTTCCATCATGTTCTCTCCATATGGTGATTCTCCATACTTCCTTCAAGATTCAACAGTCTCCTCTAAACTCCCCTTAGACATGTTGAAAAATGTTTCTTCAACACAATTACCCTAATTTAGAACTAAGGACAAGAGTTCTCACTGTCTTTGGTGAAGTGATAGAGCTGTTCAGCTCACCCCCACCAAATAATGTCATTGTTTCCCATTAGACAATAATGGTCTGTGTGGGAGAAAGGGCAAAGAGTTATAAAGGAAGTTTGGAAAAGTATCCCTACAGGACAAAGAAAATGTCCCTTCCTAATGACACCAATGAGCAAAGCACCTGCCAGAAAAGTATTGTACTCAACAGGCTTGAACTACATAGGGAACCCCAGCACTTGTGGAATGCAATCCACCAAGTAACGCTTCAAATTTCTGACCAGTGTCAGCTTCTGGAGCTTAAACCCTTGGGGGCATGTGCCACAAGATCTTAAGCATCCAGCCTACATCAGCAGAACTCTATAATTTTTACTCATCTGCCAAATTCTTACTGTGTAAGTCCTGTATAAGTCAATGAGTTCTGCAGGTTTCTAAACAGCTTTCAACTTGCTTGCCCTCACATTAAATGCATTAAGATAACGTATCTGACTGCTTAAAGGTTTTATTGTCAAGACATAAAACTTTTTCCAAATTATTGCCTTTTATTTTCCAGGTTGTAAAGTGTTGAAATAAGCAAATCTGATTTGATTTTACCTTATTCTATTGCTCCATGACTAATTTACTTTTATTGCTTCATAAATGAACTCCGTGGACATTTACTCTTAGTTCTGAGTGCATTTTTTATGAAACTATTATATACAGCTTTGTTTGTGGGGTGATAATATTGAACATGTTGGCATAAGCTACAAAGCCCTAAATGGTCTGGGATCTGTTTTTTTCTTTCCTTTATCTTTTAAGCTATTGAGTTCACCTGTAGCATTTCTGTTGTCTGTTCCAGTTTCAGTAATGGATGGGAAAATATTTGCTGTAAAGAATGCTCAGCTCTAGAACTTGTTTCCCAGCTGGACTGCCAGTCCTGCTAGCCCTTAGGGCACAGAGGAAAGCTTATCTGTTTACCTGTGCTTCTTCCTAAGAAAATCCATGGGGCTTGTTATCTTAGCAGACTTAGTGGGGAAATTGGTTAGACCTGACGTTTCCAGGGGGCTTTTGTGCTCTCGGATACTAATTAGCTTCAGGATTCTCTTTTCTCTAGCAGTTGTTGGTAATATGTCGTGAATTATTTATGAGGCTTTTTGTGAATGTAAATCCACCCAGATGCTTGGGCAGTAGGCACGTGTTTTATAGATATGAATGTCAATCAATAAATAAATAGCTGTAAGTGTTTCTCTGTAGTCAGAAAATGATCAGAAGAACAGGGGTGAAAAACAGGAGGAGTATTTTGACACTGAGAGCCTCTTTTGGCTGGTGTCATAGCTTGTTTTTTTGCTCCCTATCCCCTGACTTCTATTGTGGTATTTCCTAATAAACTATGTCAGCACTGTAAGGGGCGGGTGCCGTGGTGCCATTTGCAGAAGAACTTCAAATGGATTGCATTTTGTAAAGTAATATGGACATATTGGTTACGAGGACACACCCAAAAGAAGTCATCTCCATTCAAAATGTTTTACCTTCAAAATCCAGGTACAAGGCCTTGAGATTTATAAAGAATATTTTCTACTACAGACATAGTTTTCTTTTCTCTGTGCAAATGATCCAAGAGCAGATACGGGTACTTTTAGTCATCACTTACAGCTGTTCAACAAATATTCCCTGTGAATGTATTTCAGATTGCAGGTGGTTCATGAACTATTCAACTATTTTTGACTATATGCTTCTCTCAAGGCTCTGACTTACATTCGCTAAGCAAACAGCTGTGGTGGCTAAGACCTTACTGCCTCTTCTCCCCCATCCCAGCTGTTTGTTACTGACCCTTTGCCAGAAATTCTTGCTCCTGTTCCAGATACAGCAAAACCTGCTGCACCTCAGCTGCTCCAGTTCATAATCTAGCGTCTTACTGCAAAACGACTTCTATTGCTAAGTTAAGCTCATGTACAGGACTGTAAAATGGAACAGCTGAGGTGTGGTAAAATGCTCTATTCTGCCAGCTCTGCAATTGAGGGCCATATCTTCTTGAAATAAGTGCTGATTTAACTAGCAAGACCTACCAGAACTTGTCTGTCAGTGTTTCCCTGACCATGTATTGGCCACCGCACCATCTAAAAACATTATAAACAAACTTTTGATGCGTGTAGTAACACCAGCTATCGTTACATCACTACAGCATTTGACAACTTTTGTCACCTGCATGGGTGTTACATATATACTTGCTTAAAGAGTAGGAATTCTCTACTCTTCAAAGAAACAAACACCCAAAATTCATTGAGAAGCAAAGATGTATGAACTGGTGACCATAAGATGGGGAAAGTGAATCAGAATGTGCAAAACTATTCTCAAATTGTTACCCACATCTACCTCAAGCTTAGCTGAAATATAAACTGTTTAAAACTGTCTGGGGGGAAACTAGCAAGTGAAAAGAATACTGTGGAAACAGAAAGGGCACAAATCCTAGCTATGCACTAAGAGTAAAGTGAGAATATGCATTTCTTCACATCAGGTTTCTGAGTATCAAATAATAAAGTAGACAGGAAAAAAAAAATCTTGGCATTGTTATCCTTTCAGTGTTGGTGAAACATGCAAAGGATGTTTGTGCAAAACACTGACTTAGGTGACTGTTAGGTACAATAAATATTTCCAGGGATGTTCCATTCGGGTTTGCCCTGTAACTATTTGTGCACAAGGGAAGGCCATACACAACACGTATCACTCTCTGGATTGCACAAGGAATACAGCAGCAAAGAATTTGCTCAGATATGTATGTTTCCATGGCAAGAAAATATCTTCTACTCCAACTAAAGTCAATCTCTCATTATACTTCAAAAGGTGGAGAACATCCAGACAGAGAATTCCCAGGATAGGAATCAGTTGTTCTTTATAAATAAGATAGCAAAATGCAGCACTACGTTGAATTAACACTCACCAGACAAACAGGACAACCACAGAAACACAGCCCAGTTTGCATTGTTTTACAAACATAATGTGCTGTGAAGTGGACTAAAGCAGCTGTTACTTAGAATCAAACTGAAGAGATTTATACTGTTAGACCTTTCTCCATTAACAGCTGCTTCAGACCTTTTGCCCTGAGGGAAAATACAGATGGATTTTGCAATACAAAATGCGCAATACATTGGACTTCAATTATTGGAAATAACAAAGTTTTTAACAAGGAAAGATTAATACCGATGATGCAGCTTAATAAGATTTTCATGAAAACAAATTACTTTTTCTAGCATGCTCACAGATTGGGATATAGGCATATTGGGTATATAATTACTCTAATTACAGGGAAAATTGAAGGAATTTGACTATAATCGCCCATTAGCTAGTTGTCCTGAACACGACAGTCACCATACCTATTTTTGCAACAGCAGATTTCCGAAGGACAGTACAATACCGGTGACTCTCCATTTCGCTATATGGTTATTGATTATGCTTCCAGCTTATAAGAATTAGTGCTTTCTGGATGTAGTCCCATCCTCCAGCACTCACTTCTTCTGATGCTGTGCCTTTTACTTTGACTGGGAGATCCAGGAAGAAAGGAAAAGGTGTACCCAAATTTCTTATTTACCATCCACAATATTTCTATGTTGTGTTATTGTTGCACTTCATATTTACAACAACTTTCCATGCAAAAAGTCTACAAAGCAAAAGCTTTTATTTGTTCCTGGAGCAAGCTGGAGGCTTTAAAGCACAAAGTTTTAGAAAAGGGTATATTTTATCTTTTCTTAAACTTTCCTTTGGACCCTGAAACTACAGAATCACAGAATCACGAAATCACAAAATGGCTGAGGTTGGCAGGGACCTCTGGAGATCATCCAATCCAATCCCACAGCTAAAGCAGTTTGCTCAGGACTGTGAACCAGTCGAGTTCTGAATATGTCTAAGGATGGAGACTCCACAACTTCTCTGGACAACATTTTCCAGTTGTTGTTCTGTCACCTTCACAGTAAAAATATTTTTTCTTATGCATATAGCTACCCACAGAAAATACAGATTCATGAAAACATGTAGTATCCTAACTATTGTTTAATACAATATTCTTTCGATTGAGTTTCCTTTGTGCTTCTACATGGCTTATGGACTCAACCATTAGTCTTCTGTTGTTACTCTCATCTGTACCCCTCAGTGGATCCAGTTAACCCTATTTAAGTTAGGACACACTTGCATTTTATTCAATGGGAGTGAGATTTTGTTCCAGGGAAATAAACCCTAGAGGAACTATTTTGTTTTTCCACAGAAAAATAGTTCTACAAATAGAATTTGACCCCTTTTATCTAACCTAAAACATGCCTCAATTACTATCAAATTCTTAGCTTCAAAATGTGATATGATTCATGGAAAAAATATGCAACAACTAGCAAATATACGTGGCTACAGTACGTTAGGGGTCCTCCTGAGGTCAGTTTGGAAAAAGAGAAATACGTAATTTCTGTAAGGAACCATCTGATTTCCTATTTAAGTTCTCAAGTCACTGGAACAACCCCATAAGGAAATTCTGACCATTGCAAGAGCTTTGCTTACTGTGTAGCCCCCCATAGCATCAAGCAAGCCAGACAGTAAAACAAAATCAGGCCAGTAGAAATGCCAAAAATCTCAGTTATACTAGACTTCCCTTGGAATAAAAGAATTCGGACTCTCAAACTCATTTTCCACCATGTAGCATGTATCATTCAAAAGAGCAGCAGGATCACAGGTTAGGACAGGCCTGTGAAATCTTTCTATGAGCTCAGAGGATGTGCCATCACTGCTGTTCTGTCTCTTGGAAGGAGGATCTAGAGGTATGAATACTCTTGTACCTTCCTAGAGCCAAGACCCACCATTGCCAATTCCACGTTGCCCAGAAGGGATCTAAAATTTGCCATCAAAAAAGCTGGATCACCCTGATTAGAACAACTAACATTTCTTTATTTATTAAAAATCTGGAATGAGATTCAGCTCCCATTGAAGCTCATCAGTGTATCTCCATGGTCTTTTATGGAAGAAGTATAAGATCTTAAATAAACTCTTGATGCAGTAGACAGCTGTCTGCAAAATAACAGGGAATACCTGGCCTTCTTATTAGACAGCAATAGCTTGCTATTTCAGAATGTGTGGCATCCCCAGTGATCAGAGTGACAAACAAACTGACCCAAGAGATCCACTTCACCTCCCACTTCTAGGACAGGGCTGTTGCCATACAGTGGCGTGGATTTGTGTGCATCTGTATTACAACTGGTGCCAGGTATGTTTAGAGTCAGCACACCGGGGGGCGTACAAAGGGTGAGAAGAAAAGGTGGCACCTGATGTGTGCTGGGTTGGCAGTCATCCAGAGACCCAAGAACTAATATTCTCCAAAAGAAAGGCAAACATATGAAGAGCGTACATATTTATACAGCAAGCACAGCTAGGGTAGCCAACTGGCAGCTCTACCTGCATGTCTGCTCCCTGGGAGAGCATAACCAGCTAGGCAGCTGCAGGAGCCTGGCAAGCTTCCCCCGCCACACACCCTATCAACACCATTCACACAGGAAAGGAGGGGAAAGGAAGGAAAATTGGATGTAGCTCTCTCCATAGAACTGTCTCCTGAGCAAAGGGATGATACCTCTCTGCCTCCTCCCAACCTACTACTTCTCCCTGGAGCATCTTTCCCGGGTCAGTAACAGACTATGCCGTCTGCCCTGGCTGGGAGGAACAAGGTGAAAGCCCCAGGGGAGCAGACATCGTCTGGAAGAAGGCAAAACTGCTATGTAAAAGCAAAAGTGCTTGTGGTGAGCTCTGGTTTGAGTCATGAGCAGAAGGACAAGGCAGACCACCACGAATGTTATTAAGGTGGATACACGCCCAAGGGAAAGCAGCCAAAATGCCCTTTTTGGTGTCCCTGCACAGTAACACAGCTTCACTGGCGATGATGCCTTTATCCTTTACAAAGCCTGCGAAGTGCCTCCTCCGAGCATTTTCCTCCTGGTGCCCTGAAGGCATTCAAGCCACTGCTGCTCAGAGGCTATGCATTTTTACACTTGTGCTCTCTTCCTTTCACCTTCCACCTCCCAACCCCATCTTAGGCCTTAAGAGCTATAATGCAGATATTTGCTTAGTGGTTTGGTTTAGCTGTTCTAAACAGATGAGAAAGTATACCTGAGCTTTTAGCAGCATGACTCACTTGAAAGCTAGTTTTCATGCCCAGCACAATAGCTGAAGTCAGGATCCATTTTGCATGTGCTGTAAGAGGGTTCACAGCTACTGTGCTGTAGGAGGATGGTAGGGGAGCAGGTAATTGCCACCCGCACGTACAGGTATCCTCTTGCCCTGCCAGGCTTCTGCAGAAGCCTTTTTCTGGAATTTCTGTGCTCCTGCAGATGGGAATAGCTGAGGATTTATAGCAGTCCTCAGGAGAGGAGGGGGCTTGAGGATTTGGAGACATAAGGGCAAATTCTTCTCTTGAACCCACGTGGTGGATTGAAGAGGAGAAATTAGCCGTATGAAATAAAGCCAGGTATTGTGACTCTTTCTCGTAGGTAAATATTTCTTTAATCTTTTTTTTTTTTTTTTCTGAGGGTTATTTTTTGGTATATCCAGCTGTGGCCTGTAGCAGAAAGGAATATCTCATAATGAGCTCTGTTATAAATGGCTCTGAAACACAGAGTGTTGGAATGCCACTAAAAATATTTTGTCTGTGGCTTTTGCTAAGGCTCAGCTCCTCAGGAAATACTTTCATTGTTTAATGCTGTCATTTTGTACATATCCAATATTTTCTTAATCTGTCACTGAGAATAGTTTATTTATAACAAGCTTATTTTCCAATTGCATGCTGTAAATATGTCTTAACAGTTTTGCCAAAAACACTAACTATTCACTATAACTACTCAGTTATAGAGATTTGACCAGTTTATTAGCTTTTAAAAATACCAGAAGTATGTGTCAAATCCTCCCTTACCCCCCCTTTTTTTCCACTGAAATAGTGGATGTACAAGTTTGGTTACTTTGTTGATTAAAGAGTTATAAAAATGAAGGACTGATTGTGTCTCTAAATTTAGCCCTGACTTTGTCATTCACTTCTCTCCAGAAGTAATTCCAAGGGACAGTGGGACTTAGACACCTACTCCGTGTTTCTTCCTTGCTCCTTAAAAAATTGCCATTAGCCATAAAAGCAACTTATAGCAACTATAACACAAGAATCTCAACTGTTCTTGCTGAGGAATTTTTGGGAAGACTCCAGCGCTGTCATTAGGGCATCTCTTGTTCTCCCCTGGAAGATGTGAAGGGAGAGAAAAAGGCTCTCTGTTTCTTATGTCTCAGGTTATTACATTGCTGAATTTTACAGCTGGCAACCAGGTAAGGCTTATAAAATGTGGCAGCACATCCCACAGCATGTATTCTGCAACGGGATCCTGTTTGTTTGGGGGACCTAACTGATCAAAATTAGCTCTCTTAAGAGTCTTGTATGCTTTAAATATTATTAAGTCTATATACGCGCGTGTGTGTGTCTATGTAGAGAATAAAAATGAAGCTATGTGGAGTACAGAGGACTTGTTGAAACATTCATACGTCTGCCAGCAAGTTTGCTGACAGTTTGGGGTTTTTTAATATATTTACACAGCTGTAATATATATACTTTTATGGGGAACATTTTCCATCATTAGCTTTCCAACAGGTTAAGAGGGTTATTCATAGATATATCTACACACAATGAGCCAAATTCTGGTCTCAGCTGTAACGGTGTAAATCCAGAGTCACTCCATTAAAATTGATTGCTTTTTTTTTTTTTTTTTTCTTTTAACTTGTACCTGGTAACAGAAAGGAATTTGTCCTCCCTGTATTCCGAGATCCCAGCAAGACTGCTGACCTTCTGTACTTGAGCAGATAATCTGCTGGTCATTTCTGTGTCATAGCTGTGGAAACGGCTCTCAGTGTGTTCTGCAGTAATATGCTTAGGCTGATAAGATGATAGGAATCAATCTTTCTGAAAGCAATGTCCAAAGGCTGTCTCTAGGACTGTTTTTAATTCACAGATGCTGCCTCTATCTCACCAGTGTCTAAAAAAATGTTTAGAATGTCCCCAGGTATTTATTCCTCCCGACTAAAATCCATATACACACTTTAGCCACACCTGTTTTAATTGTCATTAAAACGTCATTAAAATGTGGTTTGTGATATGGGCCCAAAACTGATCTTGCCTCTGCAAGTGGAAATCTTCAGTCATTAGAAAGTAATTCCAGATTTCTGCTGCCTTCAGAGACTGGAATTTGTTCTTCTTCATTGAGTTGCTCTTTTTAACTAATATGGTTAGACAAGTTTTTAGAGCAAACATTCTTTTCCTGCCGTGTCAGGAGATTTTTAAAAGCTACCTTGTCACTTGTCTTAATGTGGCAGCAGTATGACTGTAGGGATGCTGTCTCTCAGCAGCTCCTGCACTGCTGTTTCTTTCCACCGCAAAAAAGTCGATGGATAAAAAGGAGCTGGGAAGGACTAAGTCTTTCTGGAGCTACAGGGCTTTTCACAGAGAGTAAACTGCACTGCTTTCAGGGTTGCATTAAATTAATTATGCGGGAGGGAATAGTCAAAGTCATCTAAGAAACTTGGGACACACTCCTGTGGTATATGAGCGAATTAAGCAGGCTGTAAGGCCTGGGTAAAACTTGGAGGCTGCCTAAACTGAATGGTATCTCTATCAAAGTAATATTTTTTTTTGCACGAGCTGGTTACAAAACAGTAAGTTCCCACACAATGAAGCATTCCATCTCATTGCAGGACAAGCTGCAAGACAAACACAGAAATCGCAGAAGTGAATTAGACTGGAAAGCATCTCCTACAGGGGCCAAATCTTCTCACATATTTCTACTCTACCAGACAGAGCTAAGCTCTGACCTCCCACTTTAACTCTCTCAGCAAGGCTGGAGTAAGTCCCAAATAGGTTGCCAGATTTCCAATTTAATATGGGACTTCCTTTCAATACAAGGACACACCTATTTCTGTATTTTCTATATATTTTCATTAGGAGCCACTGAATTTGAGACTGACGTATGGGCAGTCCTCCAGCCTCCTGCACCCTGCTCTGCCCCGTCGGCCCCTTGAGACCTCCAGCCACCCCCATCTGACAACAGCAGGGACAGCAAGGGGACACAAGCAAGGGGACGGACACTGGGGACCAGAAAACTGTTGCTGGGTGCTCAGGACAGTACCTGAGTGGCAGCAGCTGAGCAATGAGGGGGAGCGAGGAGGGGGTCCGGGTGAGAGATGGGTCTGAGCGGTCTCATTGTCGCCCGGTGGGCTCTGCACGCCAGGCCGCTCCCCAGGCTCGGCTGTATCTGCTGCCCGGAGCTGGGGCTACCTGCAAATCCCAGCTGCCTTCGAGGTCTGTTATAGCTTGCTTGAGCAGCATACCCCGTGCAAAGATATCTCCGTGGTCTGGTTACACACCGATTTCTGTCACATACAAAGGAAGGGGGAGGATTTTTCAAGGAAAGATTATTAAAGTCTGTGATAAGGTGCTAAGAAACCCAAACATAAACTCCCTCAAAAATAATAGTAATTGTGTGAGAAATTCTTCATTTCAAGTGTTTGTATAGCGTAGCCCTATATAATGTTACAGACTATAGTCCTGAATGTCGTAATCTTAACTGTACACCAGCATGTGTTTTTAAATGTAATGCATTTTGATGTCCTGTTTGCATTGGACTCACTACTGTAGGTCTCTGCAGGACATTCTGTTTACAAAAGAGATTACCAAAAATAAAAATTACAAAACAAAGTGGTGTAAGTTACAGAAATGAGAGTAGGAATGCCTCACTCCGGAAGTTTTTGCCACAAGTCCAGATATAAACAGGCCAAAGGGACTCAGTATAAATCAAGTTATTTTCCTATAAATCAAGTTATTTTCCTATTACCTCAGTAAGACAGGGGCTTAACAGCTATCCTGGCCTTATTTTACAGGCTATAACCTGGAACTAGTTTAAATCTACTTTCATTCAGTTTGTAGTTCATGAAACAGCTGTATTGAGATGGAAAATTTTTGTGTTGAGTTCTTTACCTTCTAGATGTAAAAAAAAACCCTCTTGTAAAAAGCAGTTCTTGCGTATGAATCATTTGTCTCTGCCTTTCTACAAGCCTAACAAGAAAAGGCACCTTTTGAAAATCTAGCCCCTTTCCATGCCATCAAAGATGGACTGAGCTCTGGCTTTTGCACTGACTTACAGTTGTACATATGTTATCAGTGGGGAGAACATTGAGTTTTCCTCTGTCTCTCTTCCATTCTCTCTCACTCTCTTCCCCCCACCACCTCCAAATTTCCAATTTATTGCACTACAAGTTTACAGTTACATATGTGCTGCTCTTGCTTTACCTTTTTTTTTTCTTCTTTTCTTTTCCTATCTATTTAGTTACTCCCCCAAACTTAAACCCTCCTGGACCATGAAGGTCACATTTGGCATCCGGGGCACTGCTGAACAATTACTGCTGTTCACCTTATTCCTTTACCCTGCTGCAAGTACTTTGGGCACCACTTGATAATCTCCTTAGCTTCTATTACAGTAGTACATAGTAGTCCTGTTCAACATCAAGGTCCCTTTAGCCTAAATGCTGTTCAACTAAATAGGCTGTAGCTATATGGCACAGCAGAGTGCAAGGAACTAGGAGACAATATAGCTTTGTCGATGTGCTATTTGCCTGGATTAATTAGCTTCCACAACAATTTTAATGGTCAAACACCATGTTGGTGTTACTACGCTGATTCTGGTTTTGCGGCATGTACAGAGCCGATGAGGACTTCAAACTAGTGCACCACGGCACTCTGTGTATTGATAGAAACAATCCCTGCCCGGAATTGCTTATAGCCTGAATAGGAAAGACAGACAAAAGGTACGTGGAGAACAAAGGCACAGTAAGGGGAATATCTATGGCCAAAGCCACAAGCTGGTTCCTGAGACTGAGCCTCTGCACTCAGCTTGACTACTCACCCATGCTGCCCAAGTAGCAGAGGCAGTCTTGAGCACATAGCTGAGTTGTGAAACACAGTCAGGCAAGCTCACAGCCTTCCTAATTATGTCGTGCAAATAGTCTCATGAGTGAAGTATTGCTCACATCAGCACTTGAAGGAAACAAATATAAGCCCTTCTTGTTTCAACAGCTCCTGGCTATAAGCCTAGTATGAGAAAGCTTTGTGCAATAGCAGGTCTAGGTCGCCCATGAGGTCCCCTGCATTGCTGCATTCCTACAGAGCCTGACTCCAGGGAAGAAATCTTCTAGAGCAAGGATTTACCATCCCAGGCAAGTGATACACTCTGGTTTATGGGTGTAAATTCCTGCAGATAGGAGAATTATTTTGTCCCTCAGCCATAATACATGCTGATACGTGTCCTAGCTGAGCTCTACTGTGCTCCTTGCTGATGGCTGTAAGGCAGCACGGTAAGAGGACCCTGTGCTGGCTGACAATATTGCAGCAGCAGATGAGTACTGTGATAATCACAAAGTATTGGATAGTCACCGCTCTGTTACCTTCCCTCGCTGCTCAAAAATTAACTCTCCTCTTCAGATGTAGGAGCAAATTTTACTGCAGCCAAACTCCTTTTGTGCTGCTCCAGGCAGGACTCTGACAGGAACCTGGTCCTACAGATGGTTTTCTGAAAGGTTCAGAATAATATAAACGTGTGAAGACTACTTCATTTTGGAAAAAATTGGCCATTGAATGTAGGTGTTCAGTTCACCTTCAAGAAATGTGAGCCACAGATCAACTGAGCTTAATGGTTCTCATTTATTACCCTGTAACTATTAGTACTGTTTAACATGACCAACCACAACACTGGGATTTTTCACTGTGGCTGGAAGATCTTTTTGTAAGGGTCTAATCAATAGTTAGCCACAAACATATATATTAATTAAAAAAAAAAAAAGATAATTTGCGAAAGCAAAATACTAACTTTTTGTGGAGAAAAGTGCTCAGTTCAGATTATATGCAGCAGCAGAAGAAGAAACAAGGGCTGTTTACTGCAGCACACGTCACAAAAGCTGCTGGTACTCAGCTGAGCATCTGATTTCCTTGTTTGAAGAATGGTCCACTGGGTGCAGTTAAAATGCAAAGGATAATATAAAAAAAAAGCAATCCTGTGTGGGTGAATAAGCAGTTTCTTTGAAGCTTGAATCTGACACGTATTTCAGAGCTCAACAGAAGCAAAAATCAATTCTCAGATTACTCTTCTTTCTAGCTTTGGATGAACTTGAAAGGAGAGCTGACATCAGCATGTACAGGCAGGTCCACAACCGTTTCTGTGCCCTTTGCATTTCCAGGAACAGGCAAAAACAACCAACACAGAGGAAATATCCTGGCAAACAGAGCCAGAACATTGTCTCCATTTTCTTACTCCTCTCACCTACCTCGAGGGACTGACCCCTGGGAGACCATTACTGCTTCGTAAAGATCCTGGCTGAATAATTGTCCCCTGGGGAATGTTAACTACAGATTCCAACGAGAACAGAGACAACGTGGCTCTGCCTCCCGCGCCAGCAGCTCCAGGATCAGAGAAGTACAAAGATGTGTGTGATTCCCCCCCTCCTCACGCCCCCTCCAGCCAACAAACCTTCCCTCTGCACTTGACAGGGGGGGAAGAAGGAAGAGGTGGAGAGGGAGGTGCGAAAGGAAGAGCACTTCATAGCTTACCCAAAGAAATCCCCCAGTAGATTAAGGCCATTGGATCACCACTCAAGCAAAACCCGGGGCTGATATCTAAAAGTGTTAAACCCCGTGGCCAGCTTTGCAGGTGGAGCCTGAGGTTCTGCTGACGCTCTGGGGACCTGCACGGGCAGAGGACCTGGTCCAGCACGTTGCTCCACAAAGAGCAGTGGAATCCACTGGGAAGGGCACAGCACAATCTACCCTTGGCCATATGATACTGAGGGCAGGCTCCTGTCCTTATCCATCCTATGGGCCATATGTCCAGGTACCACACCTACCTTTCGGACCCAAGCCCTTACAGAAAATGTTCTTGTGCCTGAAGGCCTTTGAAGACTGTGGTGCAGCCATTTTCAATATAAAATTTCAGTGGTGGAAAGAGTTTTGTGGAAAGCTTATTCACAATTATTCCTGCTTAACTGAAAAAGAAATGTATAGTGTCATATTTTGATTACCTAAGTGCTGCAGCTGCATTAAGAAAAGAGATTTGCCCAGTAGCAGGGGGTTCACAGGCTCTTCCTACAGCTTTATGTTCTGCTTTGAGCAACATCCAAACTTGTGATCCTCTTGCTAGTGTTGTTATGAGGTAATGGTTCTCTTAATCTAAATCTTATCTGCCCAACTGCAGTTTTTATATTTTCCTCTGACTGCGCTAGTCACATGAGATCGAAGGACATGAGAATTTAGTAAATCTTTTAGAGCTTAAGATTATAAAGGGTGGAATTTGTTTCATCAGTTGACTTCATTAATGCTTTGCAGTCCGAACTGGATTTTAAATTGAAGTGAGTAGCACTCACTAACAACAGAAATAAAATGCACTGTGAGAAATACTTAGTTTATTAATGTCTATTAGTTTTCACTTATAGTAACAGAGATAGATGAACTGTACAACAAAGAGTGAAGAAAAAGAAAGTCTGTCTGTTTATTTCTCTCCTTCTTTATCCTTGCTCAAATAAGATATATTTAAGTATACATTGCCATAAAAATTTTTTTTATGATCTTTATTCAAGCAAAGCTCCAATAAAGGCAGAGAAATTAAGTTTTTCTCAGTTGGTATAAATCAAATATCATTAACTTATATAGATCTATCACTTTTCAGGTGGCATCAACTGTGGAGTTTATTAGTTTTTTAGGCATGAACTCTATCTTTACAGCACAGGAACAGTGAGTTCTGGATCGTGGCTGACCTTTCTGCGTGGTATGTGAATGAACGTGCATATGGATGTTTACGGACAAGCAAGTGTTCCTCTGTAAAACACATCTTGCCAGAAACGTTTCTAAGGATTAGGCAGCTGCCCAACCTCTGCAAACCTGTCATCATTTGCCCAACTTTTCTCACTGCCATCCAAAGGGAAATTTTCTTCCCAGGAAATAGAGCGCTAATTGCTTGCCCAGAAAGGAAATTAATGACTCAACAATTGTGACCAACAGGCTGCATTTTGGAGATAGCCAATCCTGAGAAATGTCATCTTTGTCAGGCTATAATTTCCATTCTCTACTTGAGGTTTTTTTGAGTCTGGGTGGTTTTTTTAATGGTGGAAACACACATAAAATGCCGTGTGGCTGTGAAGCTGTATCACAGGGCAGCCCACTACCCTCCGTGGTGGTGTGGGTGTACTGGAACTGCTTGTGCTGGGAGAGAGGCACCACTCTGGCAACTGCGGTCCCAGCCCTGCCTCTGCACCTTATCATATCCACGTCAGCACTGATTAGAAGCCAGAGCACAATTTCTATGCCGCGGTATGTCAAAGCTCCACTTTGGAAATTGTCCCTGCCAAGCAGAGCTGCGCTGCTTTGATAATCCGTTACTACGCATAGTTTCAGGGCAACATCAAACAAGGAGGCACGTTCGGTTTTTGCCATGTGTTACAACAGTGAGAATGTGAAAAGGAGAAAGGTCTAATTTCTAACAACCCTCCTGGAGGTGGAGAAAGCCAAAATGGCAGTTGCTCTCCATCAATGACAGATGAGCCATTAAACATGAAGATATGTTTATTGCATAGTTTTTACATCATATTTAACTGGCTCAAATGGCCCGTTGTTAAGGGCTTAGACACAGTCACAAGTCACAGTATTCTTCTTCCACTTCTCATAAAAGTGGGGTAACCATCCTATGACAAATTTATTCTCTACAGGCAATTTTCTATCATCAAAGATATTTTTATATTTGATCAGTACAGATCTCTTTCGACTTGTAGTGTCAAAGGAATGTGCAGCCTGGAGTTGCAATGAAGAGAAGTGTGTTGCCTTTTGGATGGCCCTTTCAGTCAAGAACAGTTCACCAGTACATCTCTATTTTTTGAGACAACGAACTGCCAAAAGCTGAAGGGAGACAAAGCATAATTCTCTGATTTTGTGCAATCTAGAAGGAAGACAACATAAAACGTAGCTGTGATATATCGGATTAAGTCTCTCAAAAGATAAGAGAAGTTGCAAGGTTCCTTTAAGGTAACGATAAGTAAACTACAAACATCTCTGTGTAACTATTTTGGTGAAACCAGAGTAGTGTCCCCACCAAAGGCTTTTATGACCATATCCAGCTCACTTGTACACGGCAAAATGTCCCTGGCTCTGATTGTTATTGTATGTATCATAGAAGATCCAGCAAATTAATTCAGTAGGGAGACAAGAGAGAAGAGAACAAGGAAGAATTAGAAACAGAGACAGAACAAGTACTAGTAGCTATTCTTCAGAAATGCCTTAAAAGACTTTTACAGGATGAGTGCTCCCAGAGGAGAGCTTAGAAGTGTCACCAAAAAAGTGGTTTCTAACAAGTTTCTGCTGCATGAGGGGAAACAGGACTTTGCATATTCCTTTTAAATAAACAGGATGGCAACAAAGATACTCAGTTCCACAATGAGCTAAAAATTATTCTCCTATTGGATCCTAACCAAAAGCTATTTCATGCCATGGAAAGATTACCATTGATTTCAGTTCCAGTGGATGCTGCCCTCAGGCTCCAGCCAGAGGCTTCCCGTTGCACCCCTCTTAACGCAATGCTTGCAGAGGAAGACGTAGTCTGGCCTTCATCTGCCCCACTGCAGGTCTGACTCGCACTTAACATCAGTGGCTCCCAGAGGTATAGCACAAAACAATGTCATTTCTTACCCACCTTTTGCCCATAGAGATGAATCTAGTTCAAGAATTATTTTCCATGCAGTCTGTAAACTATTCTAAGACAGAGATTTTTAAATCAGTACATCTTTCTGTATCAGTAACTATAATTACCTATTTACAGCTTTACCCGGAGATGTCAGAAAGTGAAGTACTTATATCTTTAAGCTGAATGGTAATTCTGTTGAATTAAGCACATATGTAACTGCTTTTACTGTGTTACATTTGTTTATGTACTAGACAGAGTATATAAACAAATAGTATATATAAAGTATATAAAGAAACAATGACAATATCCAGAATAATCTACTTTCAGGCTCAGAACTAAGCAAACTTAGAAGTGTATGAGGAAAATAATTCCTGGGTTTGACTCACCTTTTACTGGGCATTAAAATCCTAGTAACACCCAGTCAGTAATGTAAAACAAGAAACATGGTGTCTAATTTAGGAAAGGATACCAGATGTGAGGAAAACAGGGAATGGCGTTCAGGAAGAAAGGGTAATATGGCAGATGATTTTGAATCCTTTTGTGCATGTTTATTTTTTACATTTAATGCTAAATCAAATAAGTAGCAGCGATCTCTATTAGTTGTCTGCCCAACAACGCACGAAGCAGCTGCAGGGGCAGAGCAGGGCACACCGAGCTCTGCAAACGTCACGAGACGAGAGCCTGCAGCATGTGCAGCAGGCGCATCGACATCAGAGGCTATTACAGCTCCAACGGAGCAGCTCCATCCCTCGCCCCTGTGAGCTATGAGGTATTTATATGGCGGGCCCTCACGGGTCCAAAGGATATCCCATGTAGAACCCCATCATGTAAACTCTTCAATATATATGTTTACTGAAGGGGCTGTGAGCCATTAAAAGGAAAAGAGTAGGAATTGCTTATTGTTTTGGAGGAAGGGGTCTGTTTCTCAAACAGCTCTTTTCCAAATATGAAGGCAGACATGTAAACCTCAAGTATTGTGCTGGTCAACAACAGCTAGGAAATTCAAAGTCAAGGCTGCCACTATGTCCTTGGTTGACCCTTTGATGCCCTGGGATTGCAAGAGCTTCAGCTCAGTGTGTGGTCTTGTCTGTCATATGTGTCATGGTACTTATCAACAGGGGTGCAAATTCTGCCTGCCTGCAATGCTACTGCTTTATCCGGTGTGCATCCAGGATGAATCTGGCCCAAGGCACAAGTGAATGCCAGAATCCTGCTCTTCATGTTGCAGGTTTGCCCTTTCATTACCCCTCATCATATTGGAAGTGGGCTGCACGGACTGATTTAAACCTCCTTTTAACATGTGACAAGAGACACAGAAATCATCAAAGAAACCATAAAACAAGTGCTTACTAAGATGCCTGCTGCATCTGACCTACATTTCATCCATCTGTTACAAACCTGATTTATGGAAAAACTGAAATTATAACACTTCCTAAAAACCTAAACACTAGTAACTTGGCCTTATTTTGTCCAGTCACATCCTTTTTTTGATACCTATCTGTCTTCTTACTAACCCAGGATACTTACACATAAGACCTAGAATGATAATGTTCCTAAGCCACAGCTGATTATCTTCTCTGATGTCAGATACGAGAGACGTAACAGCTTAGAAGTCAGGATAAGGGAATGGTGGAGCAGCACCAAACGGGAGAAATTACAGGCTTTGCTGTGTGATTGCCAGCTAGGAGCCTTAGCAGGTCAGTAATCTGAATGATTATTTATGCAGAGCAGATTTGCAAGGAACCACACGTGCCTTCATGCTAATTTCAGTGTGAGAGCCATATGATGCCCTGTCACGTTAGGAAAAGGAGGGGAAGGAGCAAAAGTGCTACAGAAAAGGGTCTGGGAAATGCAGCTTTAATAAATTCTGCTGCAGTATGCCATCTGTTCCAACGGGAAAGCTATGCTGTCATAAATCTGAGTGTTGTGGCTAGAAAGACTAAGGGCACGCAACCCAAATTTGTAGATACTGTGTTGTGAAAACTACAGAACAGAGCTGAGGCATTAATGTGACAAAGTTGGATCCTTTTCTGGTTGGGAATACTTCTTGAGAATGCTTTTCTCTCCTTTAATTAATTCATTACATAAGCTCTGTAGGTGACAAGGTTTCTTACAAACAGCTACCACAAATATTGACAAAAAAATTGACCTGCGTTCATTCACTGCGAGTAGTTACTGAGTATAGTAATGTGTTTTCTACTCCTTCTGGTGGGCAGAACTTTTACAGAGGGAGGAGTCTGAAGAAATCAGCAGACCTCGGACTTTCTCTTGGGGAAAAGCCAAGAGGGAAGCTGACAATAAACAGGATTAAAGTACCTGGGGAAAATCTGAATCTTTCCTCTCTGTGTCTTTCAAGTCCTACCTGACTGAAAAAAAGGTAACAGCAACAAGGTGTAATATGATTAGTTATTTTTTAATTAAACTTCCTATTGCCCACAAATCACATTCACGGACAAGGACTCCTTAAAGGTAGCAAAAAGAGACCAAAAATGAGTCTTTGTTCTATGGAATGTCTAATATAATCCCTTTATTTCTATTTTTTATTATTCTCGTGTGCATAAAGTACCTGCTAAATGTTACTTAGAACAGGGATAATCACATCACAAGCAGGCTAATTTTCTTGCTCTGTGACAGAGCTCTTTTGAAAGAGGTTTCTGTCTTTCTTCTGTGTCTAGCAATGCCTTGTCCAATGTAACACAAACTAGTTCTAACACAAATACCAATGTACTGTCAGCTTAACATTTGCTTTTTGTCAGTAGCATTGATGTACAGTTCAGTCACAGAAATGCTGTGGAAAATTCTGATATCCTTGCAGGATTTCAGAAAAAAGGTAACCTATTTTTGCAGAACAGCCACTATTCAGAGAATGATGTAGCCCACCTAGAATTGGAACAGGAGCTAATGCGTATAGAGCATGCAGCTACTTTTGTCGGTATTAGGTATGCAAGGCCTCCCAAGCTGCCTTTAAAAAAGGCCTTCCTTTTCATATTGTATCAGTTTTCACAGTTTGCAGATCCATAGTTTGAAAAACCCTTCATTCAGCCATGGAGAAACCTTTTTTTGGACTTTGTATATATTCACATATGTTTGTTGGAACAGTAAATAGAATAGATAAGCCTATTAAAAATCAAGCTACATTTCTAAGCAAGCAGGACTTGAATAAAAAATGTGCAAGATCAGAGCTTGCTCATAGCTAGTGAGATAAAATAATAATACATTATATGCAACTTTTAAAGTACAGATAATTGTGTGTAAATGTGCATAAAAAGCCACTTGTTCATTCCTGTAGGACAATTTCAAGGTAAGGAATGTTGAATGTACTGGAAGTGTAAGTCAGTTTCTTCACCTACTGATGTTAGCACGCTTTTTTCCAATATATCACATCGTTTACAACATCAATATCCTTTCTAGATGATCCTTGTGATCAATGTGCAAGACAGCAAAGCGTAGGGTTACTGATCAGAAGTGATTGACTCTCACATCCAGTGATTCTACTGGATCAAATCCCTGGACGGCTTTTCTATTCAGCACCCACCGCTTTTGCGTTTATTTAGCCCGGGAACCTACTATCATCAGGTTTTACTTGCAAGAGTGCTCCTGTGACAAAGATGTCCTCTCCATTAGGTGGTTCCAGGAACTGGCCACTTACAGAAATGTGGAAGTTGAAGACTGTATGCCCAGCTGGGCTGGGGCTTATATGGAACTGTGGAACTCTGATTTGCCCATGCCCTTGAATGCTGAAAGCTGCTTGTCAAGGTCTAGTGAAAAATAAGAAAGATGTCAGTGTTGACATCTATGAGAAGTAGAACTATACATCGTTCAAAGCAGACATGGGATAAACTTTCTCTGTTTACCCTCCCCACAGGAGGCACGTTTTCCCTCAGGTAGAAGAACGGGGAGGATGCTGTGAGAGGTGACAGAATAGAAGACAAAGAAGCTCCAGCAGTGCCTAGAGGAAGGAGGGTTGCTGCAGCAGGGAAATGCTGTGGAAAAATTTTTGGACTGCTCTGCTGCAATAACAATCTGAATTTACTGTCTCTTTGAAATGCATTTGCAAACTGAACAACCTGCAACAGCCCTATGAAGTAGTTAAGATGCAGCAAGTTGGAAATAGCCACTGATTTTCTGCTGGAATCGTACTAGGATGATCTCACACTGAGCAGGAGGTTTTGGCAAGCACACAGTGAGCTATGACAGAGATGGTTCAAGCTTTTGCTTCATTCTGCAGGACTCATGACCTCAAAGAAAAGGCTTGCCTTGCTGAAGCAAAGGGAAGGAACAGATGCATGTATCCAGATTCTCAGTACACATCAATCCGTGTAAAGAACACAGTGGAATCGCAATAATATACCTTCACCCAGATATTTCACCCAAAGAGCTGAGGAAAATTTAAGAGATGCATAAAAGTGTCTTCTAGAAACTTTATGATAGGTTTTCACTGTTAAAAGGTAGACTTTCTCTAGGAGTTAAGTAATCACAGTCATACTGAAATCTGAACTTGAAGAGGATGATAGCCACTGAGGAGATTATGGTGTTATTTATCATTTGTATTGTGTAGGAGAGACAGAAACAACAAAAATAAAGAACCCTGCCCTGTTCCTTCAAAGAAATGTAGGCACCTGTCTCTGTGAGGTAGACTCTGGGCACTAGTTGAATGAATGGAGGCTTTTGCCTGCCACCCTGACTCAGGCATTGAAGGTCTAAAGTGCACTCAGGAGTCTAAGTCTTTGTGCTTAATAGGAAAGCTATTTTATATCTCATTTATAACGAGTCACTACATAGGAAGCCTAACTACCGCCAGACACAAAGCTCTGCACTCTGTACACCTGGGCATTGCCTTGCAGGGCACTGAAGTCCTTTGTGGATCGAGACTTACCCAGTATCCCAGAGGACATGAGTGGTATGACAAGGCATTGAATTCAGATGTCTGGAGTCCTAAGCTAATAATACCTCAAAATCCTATTTCTGGTAGCAGAACTGCAGTGGCAACCACACAGAAAAGGAACAGACAAGCTATTTGTTGTTGGTAGGGTTACGCTGCACTACCCACCCTCCTTGAACAGCAAGCTTAGGTTCATATTTTGAGGTCATCATCTGTATTATGGGCACCATTTGTCAGAAAATTATTTAATTCAGTCAAAAACTGGAGACTGCCTGTGATTTGCTGAAATGCCAGGACAGTGAATGTCCATGGTATATCTGAGGAATTGTTTTGATCTTCAAGTGAAGCAGCCTGGAAACACAAATGAAGGCAAAGTGATTTCTACCGGGCGAGAAATGCACTATTGATTGGAAACACACTGCTTACTGGCTTATTACTATTATACAACAGAAATTGTGAAAAAAGGGCATAAATATCAAGTTTGTTGAGAGTCATTGTGACAGGCTGACATCAGAAAAGTCGTCCATCAAGCTGTCTCTTTGGTCTATATAAAGATTATTAAATACATGGTACTTCAAAGTGCTAATCTCTGCCTAAGTAATGAGTTAGTAGCTGTACTGTATTCCTAAAAGAAGAGTCAAAGTGCTCGGGAAAGCATCCCACTCCTGTGGGATGTTTTCATATTCTTACGCTGGACTGCCCAGATGCTGGACTGTTTTTCTCTTACTTCGATTAAATCCTTAGTCAAAGTTGAAAGTCTGTGCATATTCCCTCTTAACATCTTGTGCAGAATTTTGTCTACAACACCTACAGAGAAGGTCAAAGGGAGATAGATTGTTACATCTGACTCAGGGAGGAAAGACTGAATCAGCTATGCAAACAAAAAAAATCTGTATTATGGGGTAAAGAGATTGACCTTTAGACATAGCAACGATAACAGAATGGAACAGTCAGAAAGCTGTTAACCAAATGATTTGGTCTGACAATCTCAGATTAAAATGAAAGAAACTTTTTTTATTTTTCATTTTTTAAATTCATTGTTGTTGAAATAAAATTGGCTTATGTGGACAAGTTTTAGTTAGGGGTCTACACAAAATGAAAAATCCCACATTTGTCACATAACAAGTCCAGAGCTGGTTTGGGGTTGGTCATCTCCTGGACTTTATTTTTTGAATATAAATATTAACAGTAAGTCTCAGAATTGAAGTTTTATAATCCTGGGCATTGTGATAAATGATTACAGTCTTGAAAATGTCAACTTTAAGCTAAAATGAAAAATTCTCTATACACAGCAACAAAAATTCCTCAGTAGCTGCAAAGTTGGACCTTAAAAGCCAAATTTATAACTCTTTAGGTTTTTACAGAGTATCAGTGGTACATGGACTGGAGTACATTTTCAGTGCAGACTGAAACACCTGAGTTGGTTCCATGGCACTAAAAGCATGTACAGAGTCTCCCCTTAAATCTGCTCAGTTCAAGTTACTTAACATCTGAAAACAACATGAAAATGAACAAGGAGTAAGGTCTGAAAATTTTAGGCATTGCACAGACTCTTAGCAGGAAATGTCTCTTGCTGTAAGGAGTCTGCAATGCAAATAAACAAGATAGGGAAGGACAGGAGGAGATAGCATCGAGGAAGAGATTTGTCTAAAAGAACAATGGCTGACTGCAGTATAGTGTCTGGCTCCCCTCACTTTGCAAGTTCAAGTCGCGAGTCTTTTGCCCATTTTATGGGCACGTTATTTGCCCAAACACAATTCTGATACTTATTTTAAAAACAATATCAAAACATTATGTTGTTAGCTTCTCAATGAAGTTAAAACACCTTTAAATGGTTTACATCTCAAATCTTTTCACCTGCCTAGTGAGCAAACCACGCTGTTTACAGACTCTTGTGCTCCAGACACCATTGGACTGTCTTTATTCTCTCTACTAGTGAGTGATCAAATGATCAATGTAAAGAGGCATGTATCCTGTTACCCGGGAAAGCTGTGTTCTTAAAAGAAGTGTGCCACTTGTTCATTTGGACACTATTTTATTTGCCAGAGTACCAGGGGGCATGGAAACACTAGAGCTTCCCAATATAAAAGGAGAGAGAGTGTCTAGCTAGCACATTGAGCTAAGACAGCTTGTGTCCTCTTTCTACCAAGGTGCAGCGCAGGATGCTTTCAGGAAAGGTGCCAACCTTCTCATAATGGACAATTATTTTAGACTATTCTGTTGTCTGCCAGTGCTAAATCTCATCTTAATGGCAGCTTGAGAGATCTGTGGTCTGCTACATAATAGACCATTGTCTGAGATGCTCATTCCTCTTTTGGTATTCTTAGTAGGCTTTGGGGAATAACAGATGCAGCCAACTGACAGGCAAACTTTTTACCTCCTTTCCCCTCCCTCCCCTCCCAAAAGAACTACTGGGAAAATATCAGCAAACATGCAAGCTCTTCAGTGCCCACACCAGGAATGACAAGATGGTCAACTGAGTAAGATGGAGAGAAAACACAAGGGCAACCCAGGAGTCTGAAACATAAACTGTCCTTTCGCTGGCTGGTTACTTGGCAGAGATGAGAAGTTGCCTGTGAGGGACACAGTGATATCCCAGCATCATGAACTCTCTGATCATTGTCACCTCTCTAACACATGTTTACAATGCACGCTGGAAAGCTGCTGTCAGTGATTGAACCAGTAGGTCCAGTGCAATGGGACTATTTCTAATTACTGGCTCAAATCCAGGAGAGAAATATTTCATCCTCTTCTTAGCCTGTTGCCTCTGTTGTGCCTTTAAGTTGCAAACTCCTTCTGAGGAACTTTTCCTAGAAAAAGCGTGCACAGTGCCCAACACATTCAGGCCTTGCTCCTGGTTAAGGCCTCAAGTTTCTAGCTCAATAGAGTATCCAATGCTATGAGTATCACCCTAATTCAAAGAGAAGCATTAAATGTTGGTTGGTTTGCTTTTTGGAGCATTTTACAATCCTTAAGGAAAGATGTCAGAAAATATTATTGTTATAGGAGTACTTTTCCTAATGCTTTAAGCTTCCAAGTTGTTAGAGGTGCTAGAGAACATTGTGGGCAAGCCTAGAACAATTCCAGCAGCACTGGAGAAAGAAGCACATCGTCCAAATCAGTAGAGACCATTAACCAAACACTTGAGGCTCTTAACTGTGAGGAATAAAGAGCTGGAGGCATGATATTGGAGGTGAGAAGGCTACTGAAGGCATCCTTGGGGATGATCTTTTGTATTCTCCTAGGAAATAAAAGACTTCCAGTGAGAGGAACAAAAGACCTGAACAGCAGGAAAGTCAGTAACAAAGACTGGTAATTTTGCATGAATTGCTGTTTTGTGTTGTTGAGCACCAGGACACAGCTGGTGTACTGGCGAACCTGAGGATTTGTATTAACTGTATTGAAATGATAATGAAGTTTTTATTTTATGATTGCAGATGTTGGTGGATTATTGTTATTAAGCCTATTAGTGTAATAGTACAAATATGAGTTTCTCTTTGCTTACAGTCTTATTTGTTGTAGGTTTGTGAAATTAAATTTAGATAGCTATTAAATAAAATAACATAAAAGGTCAGTTGAGGAGATAAAACCACACAGATGAAGGTGAAGTAATTTGACAGATTCAAATTCTTGAGAGTTTGGAGTGAACTCACTGCCTTCCTCTGTTACACTCTGGGCATGCACATAGCGGTTCTGTATGGTGATGAACCATCGAAAGAACAATGGCTTGTTTTGCAAATTGGTTTCTCCCTTTGCCTCATCTGAAAAAAAACCCGCAAAACCACCAAATATCTAATTACTTGGGGCATCTAGATTTCTGGCTGCCTAACGTGGAGCATCTCAAAGCTGCCCCATTTTCAGAGAGGAGGTTCTTTGTGTTCATGTTTTCAGTGAACTAGTCTTTGTCTGAGTATCTCAGCTGAACACCCAACATATTAACCGGGTTTGTAAATATTAGCTTACTACGTAAGAGATGCATTTTTCAGCTTATTCAGTATAGTGATCAAGTTGTTTCTTTTTTTTAAATATAAACCACATAAAATGGGTGTACTAGGACATGTGACTTGCTATGTATGATTTAGGTATATGTTAAATACGTCAAGACAGTTCACTACCCTTATGAACTTGCAATCACTATGGCCACGAGACAATAGTTAGGGATTTCCCCAGCACCACCCAGTGTTTGCCCCTCCCTAAGCAATGGGATTTTTTGAGACAATACTTACTGCCAAGTCACACTTACAAATGTGGAGCCCTAGTTTTTTAATATACTTCTCCAGGCTGTGGTAAGCAGCCTTTGGCAGCTGACCAACCAGCCAGTGACAGGTGGTGGGGCGCCAGAAGAAAGTCATGCCGCACATAGAGTGAGCGCTGCGCTCTCACATGAACATCTAGCACAGAAGTCCTCAAATGTGTTGAGAGTGAAGAAAATCACAAAAGGATCATTCTGGCCCACTTATTTGGCTACAGGCATTTGGATATACTCTGTGCCTGATCCAGTGCCTGCTAATGCCCCTGAAGCATTGGCTAGGGCACAACTTTCGGGCAATGTGTATGTTACAACGAGCCTCTCTGCTCGTGTGCGTGATCGGCCAGCTCAGCTACAAAATCACGATAACTGATTTCTCCTAGAGAGTACTAAGGTTTACATGCTTTCTCTGAGCTGTGAGTTAGGCCTCTGCTTTTGAAAGGAGGAATTAGCTGCTGGGTTTGAAGACCTTGGGAAAGAACTTTAAACGCTTGTCTGTCTATGTGCATACTTTGAGACATATAAACATATAATGAGCCATTGAACACCCAGTTCTTGGAAATCATAAAATAAATATTTCCACTTCCTTTTAACTATAGTAATTCCTCAGATGTTCTTTACCCACCACCCCCTCATGCAGAAAATTTATAATGATAAAACTCTAGAAAAACATCTGATTAGACACAAGGTTTACAATTCTTAATGTTCCTACCGTGTTGTTAGCCATTCTTTCTTATTTTTATTCACTTTGCCACGAAAAAATGTTACTGCCAAAAAAGTGAAGAAGTTGATTGAGGGGGATAGCTGTAAGGTGCAGAGAAAGGCTGGTGAAACTCTGGGGGTTTTATGTGAATCCCTGTAGTAGCAGAGCCATTTATATTATGAGAGGCCATATATACGTGTTGTGCACATGTGTGTGTATGCATGTTATATGTAATTGTGCATTTATACAGAGATGCACACACAAACTTCTAGCCATTCTTAAGGAGGCAATGTCACAGTTTCCTACTTGAAGGCAGCCAGAATAAAATAACCATTAATCTTCCAGCACAGCCTAGGCAGTGACAGGGTAAGCTCCCACATTATGCTGCCAACAAGCTTCCTGGGCTGAGAAGTCCGTTCCTTTCTTGTCCTCTTGGCTGAGCCTACCTATAGACATGCCAACAAGCATTAAGAGTTATAGTGCTTTCTGTTATTACACCTGACTCATCAAGGTACTAAACCACCTGCTTGATTTCGAGCATGGGGAATATTTCATTATTCAGGCACATTCTCAACTCCCGTAGCTGAACAGGCATCGGATTAGTCAGAAAATGTAACCGGCAGCACTTACTATCTCATTTCACACAGACTACCAAACGGTGACAGCAAACAGTCACCGCTTTCCTGGCCTCTGTCTGACCTGGTGCTTTGGAGCCAGCAGGCAAAGAAACATTTTCTGTAAGTCCTGTGTTCTCTGATTTTTTAATAAGTTCATTTTAATTCAGGGCAAATTTCTGCTTCCCATATGTACAGGCAGTTCCCATTGCTTTATAAAAGACACAATATTTGCAGAAGTGGAAGGGGAGTGTTTGGTCACTGGTATTTTCCATCTCTTCAGTATTAGTGATGTTGAAGCCACACTGTTAGGGTTTGTTTGCAATGGAACAATATTCCATATATTTCGCAGATATAGTACCAAAGCTTATGGCTGTTTAGTGCAGTTCCAGGTCAAAGCCTAACGGTAAAGTACTGTAATCTTAGTGTGAAAATCATGTTAAAATGCAAGTGGAAATGGGAATGACCCTTTCCTTCAAAGTACAGAAAGCTACATAAAAATGATTAACTTCAAAAAGTGTGGACAACCTGCGTCTTCCCCTGAAGTATATGACTGTCAAGAGGCAAGTCTGAAAAAGATTGTATCAATTTATTTCTTTCACATGACTCAGCACTGAGAAGCAGTGCAATACTCAAAATGGTTTCATAACCAACAGAGTAGCTTAGAGTCCCCAGACTCTGCAGAAGACAAAAGTAAAAAAAATTGCAAGATGAACTATAAGTGAAAACAAAGTGCCTCTGTTCGGTACTTAAGGTGATCCTGTATTTGTGTCAACAGAGTACCGTTGATTTAGCATGATTATGCTGATGCATAATGTAGTTGATGGCAGCTTGGAGTCAAAAGTGCCTTGTGATTTCAAATGCATATCAAAATATTGAAGTAAGGCCAACAGAAGATTCAGATACCAAGCAGTTCTGAAAGATCAAGTTATATTTGTTCATTTTGGATGTCCAGATAGACATTCGGTGAAAACATGATGACTACTTTCCGAAGCTGACCTTGCATGACTAGAAACAGCATGTATCTACCTTAATATCAAGCCCATGCAAAGGTTCTCTATCATCATTGAAAATTATACTGAAAAGCTTAAAAATTAAAATCCTACAAACAAGTCAAAATAAAACCTTGACATAAGTATATAGCATTTCATTATTCAGCTGGTTTGGTTACAGATGCGAGGACAAGAACACGAATCTGAGTAGCTAGAAATACATAGATTTCTTCTTATTAAAATGTATTCACAGAAGTACTACTGCAAGGAGCTCAACCTGCCTGGATACAACTTTGACTTGGGCACATGTCCAATAATAATTGAACAAGAAAAGGATCTGCACAAGAAACAACCTCTGAAAGCAGAACTTCCACAGCTTCACACTGTGGCGCATAAATCCAGAGACCACCCCTCACTTGTACCTGTATTGACAGTTCTGCTCTACCTTTATCGTTAGCAGTGACTTCTCTTCTGCAAAGAGCTTCTGTTAGGTTTTCTGAGTGGTTGCTTCTGGCAGAGTTCACTGCATCATTAGCAGTTTTATCTTCCATAACAGGGATGGTGCATATCACACTGTGCATTATTAACTACTCTGCCCTCAGAAAACCTGCTCAAACTTTTCAGACTGATGTTACAGCATTGTCTGATTTCTACTAATTACAATGGAATAATTTGCTTTACTTACACTGCAAGAAGTAATTCAATAAATTCCAGCGAATTGTATTTTCTGAACAAAGTACTTCGGGGGTCATTAAGTATTAAGATATTTTATTATTTTTAATACGTAAATAAAACAGGTTAAGGCTACCATCCTGAATAGAAGTCAAAATTAAACTTATTTTTGAGGAGATAAATATTTCATATTCAAACATATGCATGAGAATGTTCTATTTCACATATCACTAACAAATGTACCAAAGGAATATATGTTAATTATTTTCTGAAGATGCTTGAGTCATAATCTTAAGCAAATACCTACCAGAAAATTACTGAACAGCAACATCAACAATCCAACAAGAATTGCAAAAAAAAGAGATTTTCAGCATTGTTTTATCCTAAGTTAGAATGAAAAAAATAAAACCCAGTTTTAAAAAATGAGCCAGGGAAAATGCAGTGTACTGTGTTTTTCAAGATCGAGGGTTCCTTAGAACAGTGGCCAGCCAAACAAGGTGTTACAGTGCCCTAAGATGCCAAGAAGGTCTGTACTGACCCTTTCTCTCTTTCTGAATAGAAATTTCATGCTGGATATGAGTTGCCCCTCTTAGCCAACATTTTTCTCAAAAGAAATGCATTTTATGGAATTTTTTCTATATTGATAAATCAGTATTTTCCAGTATAAAAGCATTCCACTTACCTCTCAGCAGTTCAGCAAGGTTTCTTACAAGCCATTCCACCACAGTGGCATAAAACCAGCCAAACAGATGGCCACCACATCAATGTGTGACCAGACAGACATTTCTCAGGCCAAACTTCAGCCAGCAGCGTAACTGAAGTCACTGTGATGTCTAATCTTTCTTTTGAAAAATCACCTTTAGTTGGAAAAATACAGAAGGTAATATTCTACCCAATTCTCAACAAGTTGACAATGACATTGCTCTTCAATTTTTAATTCCCATGTTTTTGTATAAGCATCTTCGTATCACCAATATTTTGGGAAATTTTAATTTATTTACAGGTATCCTATACATTTTCTTATATTATTTGTATTCCTTCCAGAGATGATGCTGACATAGAGCTACTGAATGTGTGTGAATTTGTCCTGTTTTCTTTGAGCAGTTTCTGAAGGTTGAATTTATTTAGTTGATAGCAGACTGAGCATGTGCAGATGTTCCTGCCTTATATGAGTAGCAGTTTTGGAGTGTTAAATCTAAATCCAGTTGTGTGAAGGATACAGAGAAGACAAGAGAAGATTTTTTAATTCACTGCAGGAAAATTGCTCCTGACCTTGAGAAAACCGTAAGAAAAATGAGTTCATGGGAAGTCATTTTTACTTACGCACCATGTGTACTTCTGCTTACACTACTGCAGAACCCTGTGAGGAAGTCAACATGCACCAACATTTAATATACAATCTGTGAACTATTAACATTTAATTTAGGATTATTCAGTATAAATTCATTTTATATCAACAGTAATGAGTGCTTTTTTTCAGCTTGTATTTGTTCTTCACTGTACACTGACTGTAAGATGATTGACAATTTCAAACTAAATACCAGTAGCCCAAAATAATGTACTCCCACTCTCAGCTTGCACTTGAATATTCAAATCTGCAGATGTAGGAGTAAAATAGAAGACAGAGAAGTGGAAAAAAAAAACTTAATCTCACTGAGATTCCAGGTGTCGGATGTTCGACATTGGCTCACCTCAAAGAATGCTCTTTCCTCACATAATGGGACACTGCTATCATCCACACAGAAAAGTTTCAAATTTAAGATTGAAGTCTTGCAAATTCTTATTTAATAATAATTCCCATAGGGTGGACCAATGAACTACTAAGCTTTTCTTACTCATTTCAGCATTGCTGGATTAAATCCTGAACATGCATTTTGAAAAGATTCTTATAAAAATAAAAGTTCTGATTCTTAAAATCAGACAGCTCAGTGAGGCTTGTTTCTTCAGTGTGAGCTTTTGGAGCAGAACTGCATCAGCAAGCTACTTTGTGTGTATGCCTCCACACGTCCAAATGGCTGCAACCACGATGTTTAGGCCATGTTAGTATGTTAATATTAGGCACTGTATACATGTGCAAAATGAGTTTAAGGGCCTATTATCTCACTTGCATAAACAAACAATTTGCTTGTGAAACAATTTAGCATCTGGCTTTACAGCGAGAATTAATTATTCATGTTCATTACTGCATTACTGCTATGGATAAAAAAGGAAAACTCACTTCAAAATGAAGACAACAGCCTTACACTGTTTTCTTAGCACAGAAGAATCTGTGATACTTACCACTTGTGTTGTGTAAAATGGAGGCTACTCAGAATGAGAAAAGAAACGTTCCCTCACTCTCTGTATCCAGTCAAGGCTGATACCTGGAAAAAAGGCTTAACAGGCTTAAATTTAGTCATTCATGCATGTGGGGCATCAGTCATAAGGTACAGCCTCCCCCACTGAAAATTAACTAACAGATTTTTTTTGCATATTCAGGCTGTTAGGCTTTGCAGAAGACTGCAGAAATAGTATCAAGTGGCTTTAGAGATTCTGCAGACTCCATGGTCATGCAGCAAGTATGGAATATTTGGGTCTTTCCAGTCTTTAGTTAATCTCCTCTCCAGGCAATAAAGGCCACTCTGTAAAGAAAGGATTGGATTCAGGAAGTATAGTGAGGTTGCTGTGGTTTGCTTCTCTGAATTGTTTTAATCATGTTCCGGAGAATAATAGGGCAATGTGAGCCCCATAAAAATAATTTCCATCAATGTGTTTTTTCATTGCCATAAAGTGTTGCACCTTTATGATTAATCCCTTCATCACAAAGAAAAAAGATTAAAATGGTGACCTGAAACATACTCTTAAGATTTACTGTTTTCTTTGACATATCAGTATGTGAGCAGAATAAAAATTGTTTTGCACAGTAAGGAGAATGCCAGACTCTTTTTATTTCCTTCCCACTTCCATCCTTCATTCTAGGTGTAGGATGAGTGAATGTTCAGTATATAGAGAACAAGCAAATTACAGGTCAGATTATCAATATATGTAGGCTGGCATAGCCCAGCAGAATCAAGAGTTACTCCTGTTTATACTAACTAAAAAATCTGTCCTACAAATAGGACTATCTAAAAAATTGATATCTCTGGGTCAGTGGCAGAGCACAACGTAAATAACACATGCAAAATGGATTAAGTGTTTTTCAGACTTTTTCTGACATGTAAAAATTTAGTGAATTAAAAAAAAAATGTTTCAGGATAGGGATTTTTTTTTTTAGTTATATTTCAGGGCATCTTTAATGTAGAACTAAATGAAATTTGGAAACCAGGCTAGAATTACAACAGAATAAAGCAGAAACTCAGAACAGGGAGGTGGCAGAACTGTTGATGTTGTGATAACTCCTCCTCTGCAGCCACGAGAGCCTAAAAACCAACCAAGCAGGAAGTGGCTAGTGTTCAGTGCCCTAGATAGCCCTAAGTAAACCTTATGTAAACCAAGGAGCTCTTCTCTTTATAATAAACAGGACTACAGTGTTTCCTTGTTTCACAGGTATGCCGTGATTTGGGTGATTGAAGTACGAGTAGTCCAGGTAGAAAAATGGGAGAACAGTCAGGTTGATTTTTCTCAGGAAGAAGTTGTGGGAAACAAGGAGATCTAATAAAAAAGTAATGGTGTTGCCACAGAAAATGCCAAACTGACAGAAAGTTAAGCATGAGTCACAACATGGCACAGAGTGGTTTATGTTTATAGTCGAAGGGATGCTTTCCACATCTAGTGTAATTTTAAACTTTATTTCAGGTCCTGATCTCAGTGGCAGAAGAGGCAGCCACAGGCTCAAAGCAGACTGCAAAATCTGCCCCAGAAGTAGATAAATACAAGGGCAGGTAGCTCGAGCTGCTGTGACGATGATGCTAGCAGGTCCCTAATTAGCCAGCTTATAGCAAGGTCAGTTGTTTGACCACAATGTAAATATATCTACAGCATCTGAAAAGGCCAACACAGCTATGACTCAAAAGCCAGGCTACAAAACAGTCCCTCTCTCATGTAAGTACTGTTTTCTGTTTTACTCAGCTGTAGGTTTTTCACAATGGTATGTATGAGGAAGCTTCCAAAAGGGCAAAAAAATCAACTTGGAGAACTAACCGATTAGGAATGATTAAGGACTTCATACTGCAAATTCTTCCCAGGGCATACAAGGGGAAGTTCAAGAGGTTTACATCTTTGGGTTTCTATGAGTAACAGTTCCTAGGCACATGAGTTAGCATGTATCTTCGTCTTGTGCGGTCCTGTACATCAGTGCCCCCAAGATAAATGGTAGAACAATGACAAGACAAATGTTTTACAAGAGTCCATGAGTTGTACCAGGCATGAGAATCCAAAGGATAATTTGGATGCAATAAGGTATTGCAATGCCAGAAATTCTGTGCCTTCCAAGCCCCACACCAGGTCTGGGCCAGTATGATTTGTAAGGAAAAACAGCTGGAGAACATGTGGCCTCCTACACCGTTAAGATTATTCTGAAAATCCTCAATTCTTTTTTTCCCCAAGATGAAAAGAAAAAAAAAAAATCTCCAAAGTGATGAGCTATAGGAAGAGAGCATGCATGTCTCGGGAATGACCAGCTTACAAATAAGAAGAACAAAGAACCACGGAGGCTTACATATATAACTTTAACAAACAGACTCCTATTCAATCCTCAAAATTAATCTAGACTTGTCAGTGTACTTTAATTCCTCAGCAGGAGTGTGTATCAGCTGTCTTGGAACACATGACCTGACTTAGTGGGTTTGAAAATTAACACTAAAGCACTCAGCTAACTTTTTTTCCTGTTCTTAACAAATTTTCAGTCATACATCTCCAGGAAATGTGACCAGATGTCTTGAAATAAACATAATTCATCATTATTATACTGACAGGTTGACTTTTTTAATGAATTTGTTAATTCATTTCCATGAGTCTGATGTGTTGAGAGAGGGTATGTCTCGCCTTTATTTCATAGAACAGGGGTCATCATCCAATCACCGATACATCCCACACATTGTTAAATAAGACCACCACAGATCTTTCTTCTATAATTATAACGCAAGGTAACTATGGTAACAATAGTTGGCAAATCTTGTCTTTTAAATGGCTTCTGTTGCACAGGTTTTTATATCTTCTTTCCCCTCCCCCTTCCCACACACATTTTCTTCTTATTATAACAATAAGATACGGGTAACTATTACGAGATGTATGGATTCCTGTCCTCAGCACTACTGAAGATCATCGCTTCATCGAGATTGGCAATTGCATTTAACCCAAAGTCAGTTTGGAATACCTTATATTTTATGTTCTCAAGACTCATACAATCAGAGATTCCTGCTCCCTCATACTTTGACTACATCAATTTATATTCCCCTTTTTCACCAAATTCTAACACTTTCCAGAAGCATTACTGAGCTGAATCAGCTTCAAAAAAGGTTAAAATCATGACATTTCATGCATGTTTGGCATCTCCATCTTAGAATTAAAATGCATAGAAATTTCCTTCTTTATACTATATATAGTTATTGGTACTCATACTCTATCTATCTGAGCTAAGAATATTCTAAAGGAAAGCTACTCAATTTCTGTAGAGAGTGTTGTCATTTACTAGTATTTTGACCTAAAATGAAAACTGTGGTAGAAAGCTGCTTGACTAAAAGGTTTATATTGCCTGTGAGCTGACTGGCTGTGACTCTCCTCTTAATGTCTTTCTTCCATTGACTCACCTTTGATTTTTGGCAGATTCTGAACAACCTGTTCACTATAACACTGGTGATGTGATCATAGTATGTCTGGCACTATTTTTTTTATAGAACAAAACAGTACTTTGTTCCTCCTACTTTAAGATGCATTGTGTTTCTTCCATCAAATCACTTCATTTTAATCATGAACCAGATGTCAAACTACGTTTAAAAACTTGGGCTGCACATTACTTGTAGCCAAAAGTACAAAAATTCAAGGGCAGAGTTAAAGGGCTTTCTCTAAGAAAAGAAGCACTGATCTTCTAATTATAATATGTAATGTTATCTTATCAGTTATCAGTACAATGTTATCAGTTCCTTGACTATTGGAAGAGTAAGGTTTAAAAACAGATAAAAATAAAGCTAGAGTTGCAGTATGCAAAGAGATACAGAAAATATTAGGTATGCAACTGGATCTGCTAAACTATCTCTATATTTGTGTTTTAAAAATGGCTTAAATCACAGTGATAAAATTCCAGTGGGTTAAAAAACTGAAGTCCATGGGCTAAATTCAGGTCTGATATAAATCTAGAGTAATTCAACTGTAAGCAGTGGTGGTGTTCCAGATTTACACCAGCGTAATCGAGACCAGAATCAGCATCATTTATTAAACTGTAGAGGCCGTGTTCGTCTCTCAGTATGTTTATTTAAGTCTCATTAGCTACTGAGAAGGAACTGTATACCTAATGGCCTGCAATGGATAGCAGGCGTAGGAGCAGGGAAGGCAAAGGGATTTTCAGGGCTCAAGAAATGCAGTCTGTTCCCCAGGAGAGGGACTGTTGTCCCTCTCTTATTCCATTATCTTATTTACAGAGCCATAGAAAAATAACAATGACCACATACAGGGGGATTATGAAGTTACAATGATTATATCTGGATATCCAGTCCATCCATCACATTAAAGTGTAGCTAAAAAGTTCTGGTTTGCTTTGATAGGACACTGCCAGTGAATGGTGTAGCCTTTTGAGAGGAGGTTGGTCTCTTCTCCGACCTATACCTGTTTTATTCAGGCCTGTAGACACCTGTGTTCAGGTCTGTAAGAGCAAGGCCTTTAGGGGATGGGACAAGAAATATAATTTAGCAACTGCTTGACAGACTCTATACTCTTTGATCATGCCACTATAATCACGGCTCTTAATAAAACAAATAGAAACCATTTGATATCTGCACTAGATACAAATACAGCTACAGTAAAAAGTAGCCTTCCTTCTATTTGGACAGAACCCAGGGAAATGTAAAATTAAGGAGCCTATTGTGGCTAAAGAAAGACTCCCAATTTATCATGAAAAATAGTGCATAGCAAGTCCAGAGCTTCTTATTTTATGTAGCACATACACAGAGACCTGAATTCCTGAATTTGTGATGTAGGTCTCCATACGCTGAAAATCATTCTCTCTGGGCTTGGTATATATGCACACATTTTATAACACAAACTTAGCACTAAATCATGGAGATAGGGAAGCCTTATATACCCATTGTCCTCTTGATCCTGAGATCGTCTAGATGTTGGTCTAAGATGAGTTAACCAAAAGATCCCCAGATGCTGTTATAGAAGATACTTCAGCCCTGCACTTTTTGTTACACCAACAAAAAGATAACCCTGTGCTGAAGATCTGGAAATCTCTGGGGACTATTTTTTCTTTATCTGAAACTCCATGCCTCACTGTAACAAAAATAACAAGTTCATTCTTTATTTGTTTATCACAAGCAATAGATATGTCTAGGGAACGCACTTGTCCTTCCTTGGCTTAGATTAGTCTCTCCTTCCTAGTACTGGCCATTCAAGAAGACTCATAGTTTATTTTATTCCAAGTAATAACTTGCATGACCACACTGAGGATTTAAGTATATATTCTTTGTGTACATACAATTCCTTATGCATGAAAATTTCACAGAAGCCCAAATGAAGTCCTGCAGTTGTAAATTCTTTAAGGAGGGCATTTTACTTTGCTTTTTATATAAGCACCAAAAAGCAAAGCCCCAGCTCTGCTTTAAACCACTCATATTGGTAAAAATTCTCAAAACAAAAAAATCTGCATACACATAAAAGAATTTTAAATCTTCTCTTCCCTCCCACCCCCTTTATAAATTATGTTTCTGAGCAGTTAAGGCCTCTTGACAAGAAGTGGTGGAAGAGCTGCATTTTGAATTGTTTTCTAGCAAGATCCAGTGATCAGAAGAGTCCTGGAAAGACCGTCTTAATTGGCCTAGCTCAGGACAGCCCTTGGTCCTTTCTAAGTCCTAAGTAAGCTGGAAAAAAGGACAACTTTTTCCTTCCTATTTCAAATTCTTCAACAAGTACAATTCAGCTAATATAAGAGTCTGGCCAAATAAGAAAAATAAAGGCTTTTTAAAATACAGTTCTTCTGCCAAATGGTTTTTCAGAGAAATTTTTTTTTGTAAAAGACCTTCCTAGATTCAAAATTAGCATCATGCTTAATCCAAGCTTCTTTTTAGACTTTTAAAAGCTGAAATGATATATAATAATGAGAAAGACTACGGATCTCTGTGCGACATATAAAAATGTCAAAGCTGATATTTTGGTTTTGAAATAACAGCATGGTATCTTAGCATAAAGCTGGTGAGTCATCCACATGCTAAACATTTGGAAAGTCCAGATGCTCTTGGGAAATTTGTTTTTAATAACAAGGAAAATTCAGTTTTCTTTAAATTTTTTAGAAGTGGAGATGAGAATGAGTCCCTTTCCTCCAGGTTCCAAACCTGGTTCACTGAGTTTCTAAATATTTCCTGAGGTATCCTGAACACTTTCCACCATCACTTGAACAGGAGCTGAAGTCTTGCTGAAGTCTGCCTCCCAATTGGATTTTTTCACATCCACTTTGACAACAATGACATCAGCATCCAGACTGAACTAAAAAACCATAGTTATTTTGCTGTCCTTCAGACAGTATCACTGCTTAATAATAGGGAGTCATAAAGATACCACCATTCCTAGGGAATGGATCTTCTGGTATTACCTGTAACACTCTCACTTCAGTAATCGGATTGATGATTTACCACACACCTTTCACATTGCCAAAAATATAATTGAAATATTGCAGGACTCGCAGGTTTTAGGTTATACTTACCCAATTCTTGATTTGGCAGTTTACTCAATTGACATCAGACATGCACAGATAATGGATGGCAAGAAATAAGATAAACTTGTTAACCTCAGTACCTACACTGTGCTTCTGTTACGTTCATCATTAATTATTTCAGCCTGCATTAATTAGTTACTCGAGACAGAAACATAACATACAGTATTTTAGGTCCGCAGACTCAGTACAAGCAGGTAGGCACGGCCCCGTAGGACTGTGCTCAAGGCATTACACAACCAGTGCGTGGCTTCTTCGAGCGACTCCTGTTCTGCTGCTGCTCCACATGCCATTATATTATGTTACATGGCTGGTGTGTGCCTGGCACCCTCAGGAAAATAAATAAATTTGGAACCGAAACATTTTCTGATTGCATTTGTCATGGAAATTTTATCACCTCTATGGTAAACTATGTCTTAGATTACAAGAAAGTAGAAAGTAATCCAGGAGGAGATGTATTTTCAATCAAATAGGAGTGGGGCACAAGCTATCTAGCTTAAGGAGTTATACTGAGTAATTACTGAAGTGCGCTTTTCTCTCACTCATAGCTAAGCCTTGATTAACATTAACTTTTAAAACGGATGCTTTGTAATCATAGGCCTGAGAAACACTTCAAACAGTATTTCAGGATTTACAGACTTTATTTATGGATTTTATACTATTTAATTACAGATTTTATGCTATTTGGAGGACTAACATACAGCACATGAAGAGTTTGTTCCAATCCATTTTGAAAATACAACGCACAAGTCTTTCAAACAACCTTTAGACTTTCTCAGATTACTAACAACTATTTTTGTTAACACTCCAGGAGTTAACTCAGCTACCTATTTATTAAGAAACCAAGCCAACATTTTTTAAACTAACAGTAGACAAATGAACCACTTCCAGAAGCTTACCACCACTCACCTTTTGCATTACCAAATTAACATTTTGGAAATTAACGCAGAAAAGATCACCATTTTTGTACAGTGTCATTAGACTTAACATCTTTGAGTGCCAAAGATTAAAACGAAACCTTATCTGCCAGAATACACTGTAAGTGATATTAGTATCTCTCCAGTACCCTTAGGATACAGTTAGAGGGAATTGTTTTCCCTGTTAAGTATGAAACACAGTAAAGGTTAAATTGGTTAGTGGTTTGAGGTGACACATTTTTCAGACGTTCTGGATGAGATCGCCCCTGAAATTCTATTCTAGAGGTCAAAGTCCTTCTTTTTTTCCTTATGGTAAACAGGCAGTGACTAACTGAAGCACAAGGAGAGCGCACAGGTTTATTAGGTGTTTCACAACTGTTTGGGAAATGTTTACGGCTTGACTTTAACTGAGTTTGGCTGTGGCTGAAGCTGGTGATCAAGCAGAGGCTTTGGTAATGCAGGGTATGTTGTGAATGAATGCACTGAAGGAAGAACGGCACTGGCTGGAACATAAGCGATCACTTGTGATTCTAGCAGAGGAACTGCAGTCATCATTTAGTCAATGATGTTTATTATTAACTGTGAAGAA
The DNA here is from genome assembly GCF_000690835.1 of Fulmarus glacialis. NCBI lineage: Eukaryota > Metazoa > Chordata > Aves > Procellariiformes > Procellariidae > Fulmarus > Fulmarus glacialis. The sequence continues at coordinate 62,033 of NW_009208752.1, forward strand.
TGAGCTTTAGGCAGCAGAGTGGGAAATCACTGTGGGTGCAGTGGAAGTAAATGAAGATTTTTGTTCACTCAAGATAGGTTCTTACCCGTTTGAGATAGATATTGATTTTTATCCCAAATAGAATAAATGATATTAAATCCACTCTGGTTTCCTATAAATAACATAGTTGTTGTGTGGTTCTATTCCTTTCCTCTATCAGCCCTTTATTGCTCGCAAACTAATATGCAAAATAGGATTGATACAGGAAGCATAGCAATTATGAAAGAGTAAAAAAAGAAAAAAAATCCTGTCTGTTACTGTTAGCATAAGAAAACACGAAATGGTCTGTGCTTTGGTGACACTGTCAGCAATTTACCACAATAAAAATAAGTTTTGGGAAGATCTTTGGTTTTTGTATCTTTCCTATGCCATCTGCACTCTACTCAAGTGCAATGCATAAGTCTTGGAGAAGACCCCAAACAACTCTGGAGAGTAAAAGCAAACCAACAAAGATGATGTTCCATACTTTCCTTGAGCCTCTGTCCTTAGGAAGCATGAAAGTCAACTTGTGCCTGTGCCTTGTTCAGAATCATTTTTCTTTTATGCTCCATTGTACTCTGAACAATTTCAGTTATAATATGATACATTTGCTCAAAGTCAAGGTGACATAAAACAGTAAGCTTGTTTCATAATAGATAAATCCTGTCCACTATAGTATCATATTAAAAGTTTGGTCATCTACCTGAAGTTCAGGGACCTATTTAAATTGAAATTAACCACCTAACAAGATATTAATCAGTAGAGAATAGATATCAGGATCTAATATCATTCCAATGATTTTATGTTATAGCAGCTTTATTACAGGAGGTATTTTAACTGTAAAGGTGACGCTCTCGGCTAAAGTCTTGTATAAAAGTTTTTCTGTTTATGTTTCAAACAAGAAGTGTAAATTTATTTTACAACAAAGGTGATAGCATTACAGCTTCACAATGACTAAGTTGTCATGGTGAAATATATCCTAAAGCCATACAAAAGCCACTGAAATGCAAAAATTTTAAGGGTCAGCCTTAGTATTTCTCAATTATTCATCAGAAATTCAAAATTACCTGCCACTTCAGGTTTGTGTAAACAAATACTGCACTGACAGGAGGCATGGGGTTTGCCACAGTGTGTTATAAGTGTACCTTAAAGCAGATGGCTTCTTTAAGTTGCACCCAAAATCATATGAGCTCTCATGCTGGCATGTGGTTCTCTCACAAAAGAACAAAGCTGGATATTTATACAAAACTTGGGAATTTCTTATGGTCTACAGTCTCAGGACTTACAAGCCTTAGGAAGTCTCAATCTTTATACCAAACACATGACAGAATAAAAATATATCAGATGTTTCTTAAGCACGTGGTTGACAAGCACCATATGGGAAGTGGGCTCACCCATGTTCTCATTAGCTTCAATGGGCGTTTTGTCCCTCGGTTTTAAGCGCAGCAGGAGAGCCTGCCCTAACAAGCATGAGGAGCACAGGCACAGCACATGTCCTTGGGACGCTTGTTGGTGCAGCCTGGTGCTAGGAAACAGTGACCTGAAAGTGATGTCAAAAGCAGGAGCCTGAGGTTTCTCAGTCACTGAAGCTGCTAATGAAGAATCACAGAGCAGATACTGACGGTAAGCAGTGTCAGCCTTTGGCAGACCCATCCGTGTCTCACACACCGTACAAAATTCACAGCTGACTCCTGCCTAGCAACATGGTCTGCTCTGCCCCATTCATGCAGCACAAAGCCAAGGTCTCCATCCCACTCCAACACTGTGCCACTGCTGATCAGCCTGGTCTGTGGCTTGCTGACCAGCTGCTGGTGTCACGGAGCAGAAGGCCACAGCACTGTGCAATAGCCCAAGGATGTGTTAAACAGAAAGGTGCCCATCCGCAGGCTATAGTCCCCGCAGTCACATTCCATGCCACGTAGCCTAAGAGGTCAGGTACGCTACCAGTCACACAACCCAGTCCCATGTTGCCTCTTGCCTCATTTGATAAGAGATTCGAAAAGTCCAGTTCTCTCCTGAAACAGAAGTGTGAAGGCTTGAGAAATTAATTTCCACATGTCTTTTGCCTACAAGACATGTGGACGAGGACTTCAGTGAGAGAAAGGACAGAGGGTTTGACTCTAATGGAAACCATAGAAAGTCAAAACCTAAATAAAGACGCCAGAGATGTCCAACAGTCTTTTGAGAGGTATCCCTTCATCTTTAGAATAACAGATTTGCTTCTCAGCCTAGCAAGCGTGGCCTCCCTCAGGCACACACTGTAAATGCCTTGCACTGTAAAGGGGACATGCTGCCCAGTTTAGTACACACCTGGACACCTGGACAGAGTGCCTGGCAGGTAGCTGTGTGGATGCCACCTTATCTGTGGCCACTCATTAAATACAGGAGAGGTTTTCCATATTATTGAGGCAGAACCATTTTTTTCACAGGATGCACCAGTGCGCCAAGAACCCTGGATGCAAACACTTGAAATGTGCCTTGAAATGCCAGCTTTCATTCCATCCATCAAAACATTACGTATAAACAGCTTCATGTTTGTTCAAGATGTATCGCTGCAGTAAGCAGAACTTGCTCGGTTTGCCAGAAACAGCTCAAAGCAACGAGAGCAAATGTGACAAAATACGTTTGGCATGAAGAGCAAAGTCGAAGACTAGAGACCCTAACAGACCTACCCCTTTTTCTCAAAGTGATCGTAGAACACTTTGCGTTGTTTTATAAATTCATTCAAGTATCAGAATTGTTCTTCCTTTCCAGGAATAATGCTGTTGAGCATATAGCTGTTGAGCATGTCCTTGCCTTCAGTTTGGTTTCTGAGAATTGTTGCTCCAAATATGTGGGCTACACCAGAAAGAGTGCTATTTGTATAGGAACCTATTGCTTCCCTCCAGCTTTTAAAGAACAGCCTGTTGAAAATATGTTGGGCTTTCTTTCGCCTTGCACCTTGAGTGCTTAACCATAGAGGAAGCCCAGTGTTGATTGGCCAGCTTCATGTAGGAGATATGGTGGTACGACAGAGGCAGAAGGGTTAGTAGAGAAGCCACAGATTTTACAACTCTTAAAGAGAACTGAGGCAGGCACAGTGATTCTCAGATACTTCCACTGGCAGGTTCATTTCCAGCTTCACCAGCTCAGGTTAAAAGTCCTGCTTCTGCAGCTGAACTCCCCTCAGTTTTCTGACCTGCCCTTCTACTCTCCCCCTGTCTCAATCACATATGATCCTGACACCTGGTGAGGGAACTTCTGGCCTACTGGCTGTTCAAGTTCTGCTATATCTAACTGGGGTGAGCCGAGGCACATGGGCCAGGCAGGAACCAAGCTGCTCCAACCTGGTCTGCATTTTGAACAATCTTGGAGTAACGTACTGAGGGCAAGGCACAGCATACGCAGCTTTTGCACATCTACAGTTGTCTGCATGTTGTGTGGCTTCAAGCCTGCAGCAGCAGAAAAGAAGCTGAAAGAAACCTTTCTCGTTTTGGGTCTCTTCTTAAGGATGCCGATGTAGACACCAGCGCATTCCATGGGAGGTGATCTCTTCAGCACAGGGAGATTCCTCAGGAGACTGACTGCAGTGATTCTTGCCGACAGGTCTATTTTTCATTCCCACATGCGCTAGCATTTTATTACATACATGCACTTCTAATATTTCACTGGCTTAAATAATTTTTCTCTCTTTCGCCATTCGGCATTAACATAGAATGTATACCCTCTGAAGTCCCCACAGGGCTGGAAGAAAATCTTTAGCCGGGTGGCAAACTCCGTGGGTAGCAGACAAGCAGTTACAGTGCAAAGGAGGTTTCTGGAAGGCTGCCAGCAAAATAACACCGAGGCTTCTTCCTGTGCATGTGCTTAGATTTGCTTCCCACAAGGCAGTACAAGCAGTGGTGGAGTGGGCTGGATTAAGAATGAGCAACAGTGAGTCACTAATCATTGTCAATTCACTGATAATCACCAGAGCACCACTCCACAATGACAACCTGGCACTGCCATTGATGTCTTGCTGTTGATGAGGGGATCCTTCACAGGATTGCAGGCATCTTTACTGCAAAAATCAGGTAGCTGCATAGTAAGACTGAAAAAAAAAAAAAAAACCCGAAAAAAAAGACCTGTGCTTTTTCCAGCCAAATACAATTAAATTATAACGAGTTCACTTCATGTGCCATTGCTAAAGGAAGGAACAGTCTGTAATGTGACACACGCTGTATCCACTACTTAACAGCTCAAGATTTTTTGTTAGACAGTCTTCCCTTCTGATTTTTTTTTTTTTTTGGTTGTTCACTTTGGCTTTAAAGTAAGTGCATGATGAACGTACCCCAATTTTTAACTGCCCGACAAAAAATTAACCTCTCTTTTCAAACGGTTTCCTGGGATCCTAGCCTTTATCCACTCTGAATTTAGCATAAACTCTAGTCTCTCTGATGTCATCTACTAAACAGTGTCAGGCTGGGTCAATGCTTTAGTGAGAAACTTCCACTGCAGTGACTCATTCTCTTCCCTCTGACTCAGTACTTAATTGCTCTCCCAAGATGCTCTCCTGGAGGTGTTATCTTTCAGCTGAAATATAAAACTCAGGTCCTGGCCACATACAGGAATTTTTTAAACAAGGGGAGGAGATGTATGCTGCTTCTTATTGTACACCCCCCAGACCTCGAATGGATACTCACTCAGAAAGTGGCTGGAACGGATAAGACACTATCACTCCCACCTCAGATTTTTGTTCCCACCTCCCCCGTTGGAGGGTTAGCAGAGAGAGGAATAGCACAAATGGTCCTTAATCTGCTTCAGCCAGAGCCAGTTTTTAAAAAAACAGAGGTAGAGGAATATTAGCTATCCCAGCTGACTTTGGCTGAGTCAGATAGGGAGAGCACTCACAATTCCTCCCACCAAGGGAGCTGAGGGCAGAATGACCCCCAATGCTCCCGGGCGCTGATAACGGTGCAGAACAGTGATGTGAGAGAGATGTGGAGAGGAATGTCACTCTGGAGTCTCCTGGCTGCATTCCATAGGAGAGTTTCTACTATTTTTATTTGTTTGTAGTAGTATGTCACACCATTCATGTAATTTCTTTCCACAGGCAATCTGGGAGTGAGGAGTTGCCTGATCACCCAAATCAAAATAACTAAATAGAACTCATTTTTGCCTTCTCAGCCCATCTGCCTTTCTTCCTCACCATTTCTAATTTGCTTTTCACCTTTTCATCTACTAAGCCCTCATAAAGTGTTTTGCTACAAGCCTAAGGCTTCCAGCCCAGACCTAATGAGCCGGATCACAGAACGTCAATGAGCTGGAGTTCAGTGAAGCTTCCATTTCATGTTCCAGATCTTTTTCCTTAAAAAAAACCCAAGCAACCTTTTCCTCTCCACCATCCCAGAGAAACTCAATAAACCTCTGACCCGCAGAGTTATGGAAAAAAAACCCCTCATGGTCATTTTAGAAGTCAACTGATACCTTTAATTGCTGCTAATAGGTTGAAAAAAACCACCCTGAAAGTGGAATATGAGCTCCTCAAGCCATGACAGTAGGTGGTGATGATAATGTTGACTTTTCAACCTTTGTTAGCTAATCATTGTATATTGCTGCATGTGGGGGGAAAAAAAAAAACAACAAACAAAAAAAAAGCCAAAACAAACCAAACCAGGTGTGCACAATCTATAGCACCTTCCAGAACTTTTTCTGCTTGGACAAGCGTTACCATTCCTTTACCTCCTTAAAATTTTACCTAGAGCAGCAATGCAAGGGGAGAGCCCGGTTCATAGGGGCTGCAGGACTCTAGAGAAGAGAACAATACTGATGAGTCCCCTTCCTCATCAGTACCTCAGGGATCAGTCTCTGCCCCACTGACAGAAGAAGCCAGAATATCTATTCACCCTGCTGTGTGAAGCAGAGTTTGACCTTGCCAGTTGCACCTCACCCAGTTCAAGCTCAGTACCTATGGATGCTGCATTTCTGCAGTAGTGAGTAATGAAGACTGTGTACTGTACACGATGATTCATTCCTTAAGTCTGCCTGCAGCTTTGAAATCTTTCATTAACTATGTGATATGCATTCAACAGATTAGCTAAGTGATCTAAATATTATGTAATTAGTCAGCAGAGTGCAGGATACCCCGTCTGACATTTAGTTGGGAGCATATAGGTGTTTGTACTTTATGGTCTTTTACAGGCAACCCAAAGCAAATATTCACTAAGTGAATAAAATCTCTTGCCTAATTAAAACAGCTCTGATAAAACTCCTAGTGTATCACATTGCATCAGTTTGATGTCAAACACAAGGCTAATGTGATGTAATGGTATGCCACAGAACCCCGTAGGTGCAAAATAATTAATTGTATCCAATGCAAAGTAATAGGAATACGTTCAGATAAATACAGCTATACTGTGTGGGTAGGCAGAGCCCTTTTCCAGCTCTGCATTAAAGCAAGCTACTAGCAGCTTCACTGGTCTCCAAGGAGCCTGGGGAAAAAGTGTTTCTCTCATCTGTCTCCAGTTTTTCTAAGTACAATTTTTTGAATAATGACCTTTTAGTTTTGGTGAAAGAGATGATTGGCTCAGACTTGATTCAGACTGGTTCAGAAACCAAATATGTTGTTTTCATTTTTCTTTGGGGAATCTCTTTTCTTTGAAAAAAAAAAACTTTAAAATAAATTAATTGCAAAACAAAAACCCTCTTCAGACCAGAAAGGTGGTATATATGATTCTTTAAATATTGAAACAAATATTTGGGGCCTTTCCATCTCCTCTGAGACTATTCTGTGAATTTGACCCATCATTTAATTCCCACCAAAATTACTGTAGTGTTTTGTGTGTCACAGATGCACAAAATAGTAATAATTCCTCTCCTGCATTGGTTCTGTGTGGTCTACCACTACCTCAAAAAAAAGGCTATAATCCTTAATGTTCATCATTGTATTAGCTTCAGGCATCTGAGAGAGAGAGAGAGAGAGAACGATGAAGGATTTACTCTTCACAAGGAGCAAGTGGCAGTCAGGAATTAACTGTTCCCATAACCCCCGAGCCATGTCCCACCTCCTGAGATTAGTTATTTAAATGACAGGAAGGCCTGTAAATAGAATTAAGTTTCTGAAGGGAAGCAAATTCCTTCGCAATATTTCATCCCCTTCGTTACTAAGGGAGGCAGACGTCTGCCTGTACTATCTTGTACCAATTACCACTTATCACAGTCTTTCAAGTAAGTGGCAAATAAAAACTGCAGCTGGACAGATGAACGAGGAAAGAGAACTTATCCCTGAGAACACCTGGTCTGGAACCTCTTTTTCTTCTCAGGCCAAATCTAGCTCATGTCAGAGACACCAGAAGCAGCAATCAGCAAAGGTGTCAGAAAGGCCTCGGGCTCAGAGCATCGCTTCCCTGTGCCAGAGGGCTGGAGACCAGGCTGCCTGCTGCCGCCAAGGGAGGTGTCAGAGCATGTGGTGCAGCAACGACAGCTAAGAGGAGTGAGATGGTGGGACCATTAAGCCCAGTCCTCTAGATTTTCCATCCTTGCCCTGTTCTTACTTGTGCTGCAGACCCTGGTCTGACTATCCTTCCCATTCACAGCAATTTTCAATTTTGCCTCAAACTCAGAAGCCATGACCCAGCTCTGGTCCAATCCTGGGATGCACAGAAGGAGCAATGGGTGCATGTTGAGTGAAGCCTTTCAGAAGATGCATTTTCTTCACTCCTTACAGACCCAACACCAAGAAAAGGACTCAGTTGACCAAATGCAAATATCTATACTGTAAACATCTCTATCTGAGCTTGTAGTCTAGATGGCCTTTAGAGTCAAGAGGGACAAACAGGCACTCGCAGGGTGTAATCTCTCTCATCTGAAAGGAAATGGCTAAAATGGAGCAGTTCTTTCCATTGATGCTAAAAGGAGTAGCATGACTTGCTCAAAGGAGATATCTACAATGTGTGTGTTTGCAGTTAGGTGAGATGTCTCTTATCTCCATCTAATAAAGGAAGATAGCAGAGTTACATTGATTTCAGTTGTAAAATCATCCACACTTACATTCCCTTTCCAGGTAAGTGACTACACTAGGATTTCTAAGTGTTTTTTTTTATTAGCTTGCCCAGGCTAAAGCTTTCCACGAACAATTTGCAGTTGGGAGAACAGCAGTGCAACTGCTGGCGTAAACAAGAAACTTTGCCATCAAGCAGTCAAAATTTTCTCTGACATCTCACCACTCATATAAAACCCCAACAAAAGTTGATGTTACTGTATGGAAGTAGTGTCCCGTATAAAGACAGAAAAGTGGATGCTAACAAGAAAGAAACAAAACAAAAAACAGAAAAATGAACTGCCTTGTCTCCAGAAAGTTACCTTGTAAGTTTGTAGGATTATGGTTTTTTAAGTATTCCTTAATGTTATATGTTATTTTAAACATTAATCTAATTTCTTGTTAGGTTTCTTTTATCGTTTGTGTCATCAGTCCTGCAAGGGCACACCCTGCCACATTAGAATAACTCTTTTTGCTCAGTTTCGTGGTAATATTTTAGCTGTTGTTAAACAGGTACATTTTGTAAGGAAAAGAAGTGGCTGGTAGACTGCAGAAGGCAGTGAAATAGCAGGATTGTGCTGAAGTATTATTCATAACAAGTATTCTGGTCTCTCTTTGCTTTGTATTGGTAGGAGCTAGGAAAGACAATCTCTCATTAAGAACGGCACATCTTTACGATACTGCACTAAATTGAAATGCCTTTCTTATTATGGTAATGCCTGAGGACAAACCAAGACTGGGTCTCCATTATTTGTATAGCGCTTAGCTAAAAACAGTGCTCGGAGTTTACAGTCCAAGCAGACATTACAAAGGAGGGGAAAAGCGTGCAGTACGTAAGCAGAGTTAGCAGCAGTAATAAACATCAGGTGGGTTTTTTTTCTTTTTTTTCCTTCTTTTTTTTTTTTTTTTGTGGTAATGATAAACAAAAAGAAAATATGTTCAAGAACTGAAGGAAAGAGACCAAGAAGATATGTCAGGTCAAGAAGGGAAAAGTGAGGTAAGGACTGCAAAGGCAATATCAGGGGAAGTTTGGGTCATACCATCATCCAGCACAGGGCACAGCAGGACAAGGTCTCAGCAAGTCATTAGCTTCCTTCTTCAATTGCTCCTAGAGCACGTTGTTGGTATCTGTAGTCCTCTGCCTTCATATTTCCATCAGAGGCTTTAGTGGGAGGGGGACTTTGGGAAGGCACTCCCTGGGACCCTAGTGCCCCTGATGTTGAAGTGAGAGATGGACTTGAACAGGGTGACACTTAACCCTTCCACACCTAATGGAATGGTTGCTGCTTTAATTGCTTCTGAGCAACTCCAGTAGGTTAAACATATGTATTTAACCAGGTGCCTGTTGGCAGGTTTGAGTACTTTAGAAAGCATAAATTAGCATAGCCTTACTGACATTAACAAGATAGGACTGATTTACACTAAGGAGCCTCAGCTCTGTATCCAAGTAGCCAGTAACACTTCCAAACCTTTCCATAGAAAAAGAAAGCTGCTCTGCAGGAACTCCTTTGGACAGCGTTTGACAGGAAAGAATTGCTTTGAATGTTAACAGGTCTAGTTTGCGTTCAGAGCTGCAGGGAGGAGTGATTAAGCAAGTAGATGTATAGCATTTTTTCTATCTTTGATGTTTTATTGGCTCACTTTGTACGAAAGATGTAGGTGATGCGGTTACAATGTCCTCATTTTCATGCTGGTTTGAATTAACAAGATTTCAACTTTCATTTGAGCATATGGCTCTTTTTCCTAATTCTTGCAAACACTCTAAAAACAATAGCAATGTCTCTCCCTCTGCTTAGCCTCTCACCCTACTTTTAGCACAGAGAAGAGCTGCAGCATCTCTCCACCTGCATGCTTATTCCAACAGATGAAGTGTAATAAAAGGCCTATTGCACAGCAAAATTACTATTGCTAGAATGAATGCAATACTTTCACAAACGTTGGATGGCAAGCCTCAAAGCGCAACTAGCCACCTATAGGTACAATACGAGTGGAGCTCGTACAAGCATCCCCATACTAACCTGCAATAGCTGCCCAACATGAACCATGCAGCGATGTCTCTGGAAGGAGGTGAACGCCATCAGATAAGGATTCCCTTCTTGGTTTTTGCACAGGTATGAAGGTGTCTTAACTCTGCATTAGGATAAAAACAAAGGAAGAATAAGGCTTTCTGGATTTAGGGGTAAGACTATTCATTTATGGATTCCACTAATGCTGGTGGACAACATGTGCCAGTAAATAATCTTTGCTCTTCCACAGCAGAAAAAGCAAATATTCAGAGCAATGCCATACAGACATTATATTGCATAAACAATAATTAAAAAAGACACTTCATCCATTATTGTTGGTACTACGCACAAAAAAGCAACATGTAGAGACATTAAAGATTAAAACTTCAAACACTCAAGGAGTCAGAAGGCAAGAATAATGATCCCTGAGAGCAGATAGCAGAGGAGAGAGGGAGGCTAGGGGAGCACACAGCATGTGTTTTCCTACACGCCCTGGGAGCCTGTGTTCCACTCAGTAGTTTGCAAGTCCCAGAGATAAGCTAAGGCCTGGCAGCATTAGAATCTGTGTCATCGCTGTTTATTTGACAGTCACAGCAGTTTCCTATCTCTCTGTAAGTTAGCAGTTAGCATCTGAAAAACTCTTGACCACTGAGCCTGAGTGTCTGTATGAAGCCGAAGAGACAGAAACAGGATTGTCATCGACAGAGTCTGGTTCCTCTTTATTTATCCATAGGAGTCACTGGGTTCCCATGCCTATGGCAAATAGAGGTTAGCATTAAGGTTACGGTGGCCACTGCGTATGTCAGAGCACACCTTGCGCCTTTGCACTGCCAGTTATCAGTCTAGCCCTTAGTCATTTGGCACTTTTATCACAGCAGACATGAGTTCCTCTCAGTTTGGAGTCCATTCAAGTTATCTAAGGGTGCTCGATGCTACGGATGCACATGTGCCTCGGTCTCACATTGCTCCAGCTTTATCTCTGGTACTTGCAGACACATTCCATATGTGAGCACAAAACGGGTCAGAGCAGCCCCGCAACTGAAGCACCGAATTCAGTGTTTCACACATACCTAAAGCACATCGCTGCTTAGAGGTCTTGGCAGCCAGCCTGCTCCTTCCATGTCAGTTACACGTCACGCAGCTGCCTACGCTGCTGACACCTGCCATTCAGAAGTTGTCTTGTCTCACTTGTGTGAGCTTGGCCAGTCGCTGCAGAGTCTTAGCCAAGAGTACTGCTTGAGGAAAGGCATTCGTGTTAATAGGAAATTCATGCAGGAAGAAGCGAAATTCCTTTACCAGGCCTTCATCATTAAACAGATTCTACGCAAACACGATGTTTCACGGCCTGTAACAAAATAGATGCATAAGCATTTTGTTTTGTGGTCAGTAGCCTACAGCAATGTTGGAAAGCTCAATCAGCTCACTGGATGGCTTTGCAAAATACTCCGCTATTGATTTACTCACAAAAAAGAGAAAGTTTCCTTTCAACACATGTCCCTTTACCCTTGCCACTTTTTCAGTCATGCTGAGCATTTTTATTTTTGTATATATATATATAAAAATATAAATAATTTTTTTGCTTTCTAC
>NW_009208753.1:0-47686 GCF_000690835.1 Fulmarus glacialis
GGGTGGGCCGCGCAGTGACCGGACCGGAACGGGACGGTTACGGGGCTGGGTCGTTCGTCGGGGGGCGGGCAGGGGCACCTGCCGTCCCTAGGTAGCCCGGGCCTGGTGGCGGAGGAGGGTGCTGGGAGTCTCAGGGGTCGTGGTTTTCCAGCCGCTCTTGAGCCGGTTGTAGTGACCATCTGAAGCTACGGCTCTAACCCGCTGGGGGGTGAATGCGGGGGGAAAGAAAACCAGCTTTGGGTGATTACATAGAACTGGCTAGTACAGCTGCTTTCAACATGCTTATACGCTGCTAGAGCTACCTTTGCAAAATTCACAACACAAGATCAGAGCAATTCACATGTTAAAAGATGAGATGGAGTTTGTATTACTCCTCCTGTCAAAAGCATTTAGGATTTAGTGAATGCACTGGCAAGCAGCAATTTAAATTTAAATTTACTAAACTCTCTTTAAGAAAAACCAGAAAAGATCCAGTCCGCTGACTCTTTCATTGTGATATTTATAATTTTCCCAGTCCTGTTGAGTAAAGCTGTACATGTGGTGCGCAGTGTCACAGCTAGCCTGTTTTTTTCTGCCCGTTGCAGTGTCTGTGCTATGTGGATGCTCCCCAGCTGTAGTAACTAGCTGCTGACAGCTTGTGCTTTGTAAGTTGCATCAGTTGAGGTGTACTATGCCTGCCACGAGGCGAGCTTCTAGTGTGTCTCTTGGCTGTTGTGAACACAGGTGACGGATGGCTGTCCTGGCCTACACCCTCTCAGAGTTGAGGGAAGTCCCAGCTCCAGTGTAGCAGGGGCACACCAGACAGGTATATTGGGGGATTGAACTGACACTGCTGATACAGTCTCATCATCATCTCTGAGGCATACTACCTGTCTTGATTATAAACATACTTCATGGCAGGAAATGAGTTACAATGGTCGGACTGTCATGGATATGATGGGTCGAAATATGCAAGTTGTCGGTAATCGGTTCCTCGGTGGCATGCATTATAGATTGCAGCCTTCAGAGGCAATGAATTTGTAGGTCTTATTTGGGCATGTTTTGCATAGCCATTAATAATTTACATTGTTTATTAAGATCTAAATTGTTGTCATAAACCACAATGTAGGAGCTTATTTCGTATATCCTAGAGGTAGTATATTGCATAAATAGTCTGAGCTGCTGGCAGTGAAGCAAACCAGGGCATGCTTTGTCAAAATCAAACTAATTGACTGTGTTGTTCATTAACAGCATAATGAGTATCTTCTTATTTATTCTGAAGCTCAGTGAAGTTATTCAAAGCAAGCATGTGACTGGTATAGTCAGCAGTTCCATTTGCTATTTGACCAATGAATATTCAGACCATGACCCCTCTGCTATTACTTCACCGAAACTTCAATTGTTTCAGATTCTAGATTGTCTTTTAAAACAAAGAAGTTGACATCACTATTACTGTTTGCTTGTGCAGAACATACATGTAAAATAACACATAATTTGCTGCGTCTTAGGTACAGAAGATGGCAGTATTGCGCATTTTACAACTGATGAACCATTGACACCCATGAAAGTTTTTTGAAAAAACACAACCAAATGTGTTTCATAAATCTTATTTCATTAAGGAATTACAACGATAACTTTTCATCCTCCTTTTAACAGAGTAAGTGCTGTAACAACAATCTTCCTTTAAACTATTTATAAGTCAAAATTGAGAAATTCAATCATTTCTTTCATTAGTATGCTACATTTCATTACGGCATTTTCCCAATATACTTGGGGAAAGAACCATCTTAAGCTTATATATTTGAGTAGTGAAAAGGAGGATCTTTTTATAAGAAAACATAAAATACATCAGCTATTACAGATACTCCTCATGATTCTGGAAAAAGCTATCATGCCTCTTTGAAACAGGAATACAATAATTGCGTTTTTCTCCACTTTATTTGTTCTCATTAATTTATACTCATAACAGCAGCTTGATATTCAAGTACAGGTGTGGAATTCCATACAATTTAATTGATACCGTGTCAGAAAGAAATACGGCCATTTCAGGCAAGAGGCAAGAGCCATTCACATATCCAAAGTAACGTAGCATTCTGGTCAGTAGTTGTTAGCCCTTATCCTGAGGGCTAATGCCGTACAGACCACAGGCCTTTTCAAACATAGTTTATTTTTGTGGAAACCTTCAAGAAGTTTGTGGAACTCACTCTTCCATGTTTCCTAAATAAAAGTATACCTGCATGGTATGGTACTATGTGAACCCCATCATGTGAAGGTCAATACCAGGTGCGCTGGTTACGCTTCAGAACAGAGAAACTTCTCATCCAATTTGAAGTTGCATACCATATTCCATTATAAATCTCTGCACGTCTTGAAAGATCTATCCACAGAACTATGCATGCGCGGTAGACCAGCTCTGAGTAGGAGTACAGGTACTTAGCACACATTTGCACTTCGTTTCCACATGGTTCCTCTGGTTTCCATTTCTCGATTTCCTACCGGTGTGGACTGACATAAGCAGATAAGAAGTGTTCACTCTCTTGTGATACATTTTATAGGCATGCAGATTATTTAACGGTTGTCCTCATCATAATTTTTGCCATATGCTCCAGCAGAAGAGCAGCGCCTTTCCTCATGGAATCATACAGCTTTTATGGCAGTAAAATCACTAGTGTGGATTTGGTTGACTCAGAAAATACATGTTGATGAGGAGATATTCAGGAAGTGTTGGTTTGTGACAAGAAGTGGTCAGTGTCCATTGACGCTTCAAGGCTGTAGATTGTACTATAAACTTACTAGTGAAGTGGCGGCAGCAGCACCATCCTTCACCTCTGCGCTGGAAATTGCTGTTTGTTTGTTCTCAATGTCAGCCCCATTGTGGGTGATCCTCGGTGCTTTCCACGGCAAAGTGCATGTTTCAAGGCAATCTATGTGAACTCTAGAGAGCACATCCTTCTCCCATCTGCTGCCTCGTGGCTACGCTACTGTCTCAAGGGGTAAACAATTTCTAACATACTGTCTACTTCTGTGAGCACTGATAAAACACTCTGTGACAATACGTAAGTCACTTTTGCATCACTACAATGATGACAGTGGTTATGGGCCTCGTTCAACACCCTGTTCGCCCCAAAGCTACTGGAAAAACTCCCATTTAATGAGACTTAGGCTGGACCTATATCAGCCAGCCTGGTCTATTGGATGATACTGACATTCGCTTAGATCCTAATCTCACTGACTTCTGAAGTCTGCAGCAGATGTGCAGCATTCATCGTTACTGTTGCACCCGAGGTACTGCAAGGCACAGTGTACAATTAGACCTGCAGTTCTCCAGGTACATTTCCATGAGTGACTAATGCTGACAGTAGCACATTGACTCTTTCCTCATAAGAGTTGAACACAACTATTTAAAGATTAACTTCCTCAGAGTTTAAAACTGTTAATTTGTCAAAACTGAGGTTAAGTTTGGCCATTAACTTATATGATAGCTATCAATTTTTTACTTTCCTGGGATTTTCCATTTCAAAGACATTGAAAGAAGCATAAAAGTACATTGCTAATCACATGGAGAAGATGGAAGGGGTTCATTTGTTTTACCAAGTCATATGCTTTCTTGAAATGTCAGTCCTCTCTTGATTTGTTTGGAAGTCCAAATTATGGTATACTGTTAAGTATATACATGCAGATAATACATGAACTTCTGGAGGTCACAAGCACTGAAAAAAATTATAGAAATACTGTTACTTTCAACCATGCAGACAAATTCATTTAGTACAAGAAGAGAAATAGTTCTTTGCACTAGTTCAATGATATTTCTAGGATGCAGATTGTGTATGAGATTCTGTATGGCTATGACCTGTAGCTCAACAGTAGTTAGGAAAAACAAAGTTATTATAAAAGAGGAACTATTTAAAAATCTAATGCCTCACAAAGTACTGAATTAAAAACATACCTTGCATATATGCATGTAGGTTGTCATTTGTTCAAGCAAACTGATGCCTGACTGATTAATCAGTGACAAACAAATGCAGACGTGCTTGAACAGTGCTACATATCTCGCCAAAATGGGAGAAAAGAGGCTGGGCAGAAACTTATCCATGCATGTAGATTCATTACAGAGATACGAAGTGTCAAAATGTCTGTCTTTTTAGATTTGCTGATATATTCCATTTGTAACCTGAAAAGTGCTTTTTAAGACAGTATTTAAAAATGTCATTGATTTGAAGAAAAGTTAGCTTTCTACTAACAGCTGGTCTAGGCTTGCTTGTCCACCTGGCTTGTTTAAAAAACATGCTGGCTTTGGAAAAAGATTCATACATGTATAGCAATCGGTTGCTTATGTGCAGTGCTCTATGTGTATGCAATTGGGTAAGTGCATCGGCAGTCAGCTCTGGATGCACTTGGCATGCATCCAAGTTCCTGTGCACATATATATCAACTGCACAATGCTCGCCCTGTGAGCTCTGAGCTGGGGTGTTTATTACACTGCTTCTTCTCCTGGCCTCCTCCCCTCTCTGCTGGAAAAAATAGTTTGTCTTGCTTTCTTGCCAGCAAGACAAATCGGGGAAAATCAGCCATCCTGGCTGGAAGTCAGCAGCCCTGATCAGGGAATCCAGTCATGTCCTGTGAGGTTGTTCCTGCTGGGCATCGTGTGCCTTCGATGTACTTTGACACCGGCTCCATGTGATTCTGAGGGAAAGAACTGATTTACAGTGGTTTACAGCGGGGAGAAGTGGTGATGCTGCGTATTGATGCTTAGTTCCATTTGCCTTCTGGCAGCAGGGAAACAACGCTTGTCCTATGTTCTCCAATATTTTCCCCAAAGGTACAACAAAGTTCAAATGCTCATTATTGAAGCAATGCACATGAATTTAGCATGAAACTGATAACATTCGTGTTCTTTTAAGATTTTTTTAAATTACAAATTTACAGAAAACTGATAGTCTTTCATACATCCATACATATTTTAGTGCTCTCCTTTTGATGCGTCTACATACAGCATGTTAATTTAAGTTGTCATTAGAAATGAATACATCACTTTTTTGTTTTCATAGGCATAGATTGAACGTCTAAGCAGATAATGTATCCAATAGTTTTGTACTCAGAGCTGGTTGCCTAGTGAGAGTAAACAGATGCCCAGGAATCAGCTTGATTTAATGGCTTTTAAAGATGGGATATCAAGTCCTTTGACAGCAGCTTCTAAAAATAAGATTAGGTTAGTGAAACAGTAAGTTCTCTGTTACCTGAAAGTCCAGGTATTCTCCGTTACCTGAAAGTCCAAGTATTCTTATTCTAACAACAATGGTTATTGTTTTCCATAAATTCAGTCCCACAGTTAACTAAAATTTTCTCACTGGTAGTCATTCTTGTGAAGGTCTTTGGGTTTACAGTCTTAAGACACACTTCTCAGTGCTAAGGGACCAACTGAAAGTAATTTTGAAGCGATCTTCGATTTAGGAACTAACCATTAATCAGAGTGGCTACAGGGGGAGTACAGCAGCAGAGTGGAATAAAACAATCCTGTCTTGCTGCCCACATTGCAGAGACTGTTCAAGCACTTGCGATACATTTCGGTTTTTGAATTCTTTCTCCTCTGCATTTATTTCTTTGTCTTGGTAAACGTTTGGCTAATAGTGCATAGAGTGCATAATTAACATACATGTGTATATGTACACACAGTGTGTCATATCTACAAAACAAGAATATGTCCTTATTCAACGTGCTTCCTATGAAGTCCTTTTATTGCACCTCTTCTTACTCCAGTGGCTACCATAACAGCAGGTCTTCCAACAGCACGACAGTAGTTCTCCATCTTTATAACTGTTCTTTTTGTGCAAAGCAATGCCTCAGATGTCGGGGGGTTTGTGTGGAATGAGGTGTTTGCTCTGCCGGGCTCAGGCAAGCGCCTGAGCCAGGATGCGGGAATGGGGCCGGGGGAGGGGTGGGGGGACATGGCACTGGGGCCACCGGGCCGGCCCTTCAGAAGTGCTGCGAGTTCGAAGGCAAATGAGGGGCAAACCTGAAGCCCTGGTTTGTGGGTCTGGGGCTTCTGCGTTCGCCGCGTATTTCTTTTGGAGGGATGAAAAGGGTGCCCAGTCTTCCTTTATCCTCAGGGGCCCTCTGTGGGGCCAGCCAGTTTCCCAAGGAGGCCGGGTGGCAGCTGAGCTTCAAATTGACCTGCTGTGGGTAACAGCACGGCATCCCGCCACCACAGTCACCAGCTGCTCTGGCACGACGTCCCTCAGACATCTTGTGTGCCTGGCTGACATCGCATCTGAGGGGGAAAAAAGGTTGGCCTGGAGCACTGTGTGAAGTTTTGTATTATTCTAAAAAGGAAGAAGGAAAATTAAAAACTTTTTACGGCCTTTTATTTACTACAGAGAAAGGTAGTAAATAACTAACAGAATACAGTTGTTTCTAGTGCCTGTTTTAGCTACAATAACGGGGGTTAATTATTAAACCTTTTACTTGGTTGCTCACTTGTGCTGCTGATGCTTTAATCCTGGGTCACAG
This sequence comes from Fulmarus glacialis, assembly GCF_000690835.1. Classification (NCBI taxonomy): domain Eukaryota; kingdom Metazoa; phylum Chordata; class Aves; order Procellariiformes; family Procellariidae; genus Fulmarus; species Fulmarus glacialis. The sequence continues at coordinate 6,487 of NW_009208753.1, forward strand.
AAAGTTTAAGAGTGCTTTACAGGGGAGACTCACTTCTTTTTGCCTCAACCTTTCCACACTGACGGGATGTTACGGGTTTTGCTGCTTATTCTCTCTGTAGTTGCCATTGCTCATGCTGAGCTCTGCAAGCCAGGTAAGTTTTGGAGCTGATTCCCATCCTTCCCCAGGTAAATGTAGCTATGAGTTTATGCCTAAAAAGCTGTCAGCTTCTCAGATTTTTATTTTAACTGGTTGTCTCCAGTTTGAAGATTGAAATGCTGAGCATTCGCTTCTTTTATGAGTTTGCAAATTAAGTATGGAAGTTGATCTCACTTACTTTAAAGAGGTCATGGTAAACCTCACTGAGACTCTGTAGGGCTGCGGCATTTTTCACGCTAGTAACTTCTGTTCTCCTAACCAGGTGATCTGTTAAGACACATTTAGGAGCTGTGATTTGTGAAATAATTAGAGAAGTAAATGATTTAAAATCCTATTTTGGCTGACTATCAATATATGTTTGCTTTTTTCTCTTTGTGTCAGATGCACAGAATGCTTTCAAAGTACGGCTAAGTATCAAAACAGCTTTGGGAGATAATGCAGTAAGTAAAGTATTTTCACATATTCTTCCTCACTGAATATCTGCCAAAACAGAAGTAATATATACTGTAAAATTTCTGAAGGCAGCACAAGCAATTTGTTCTGAAGTGTTAATTGTAATAGCTTGCTCAAGTCATAATCCAGGCATCCATTTCTTGACATATGACTAGCCCACTCCTTAAAATGGGATCCTCTTAGAGAAGTATAAAGCTTGCCTTTTCATAAAGGTAATTTTCTGGCAAAGATTTTTTTTTTTCCTCTGGAAAAACAGTAGAGATGTTACACTTTATGCATAAGAGGTGCTGCATAAATCTAAGTCTGTATTTTCGGAAAAGCACTTCTGCTTGAGAGTGCTAATTGTAAAGTCAAGCATGTCTGGGAAGAGAAGTAGGAAAAGATTGTTAGGTCTTTATGAAATGGGACTTTATGTCAGACTCTCAGTCAAGCATGATCTGTAGAGATCATTCAAGCATATCTCATCAATGCCCTACTAATGTAGGGCTTCGGATAGTGGCCTTTCTTCTCTGCCTGTGGTGCACAGGCTAGTCTCATGAGGACTTAAATGCTTTGGCTTAATTCAAGTCATTGGGCTTAATGTAGAAGTACTGGTGTGAGCAATAAGGGTCTGTGATACACAAGAGATTAGGACATTAGGTGACCGAATAGTCCTTCCTGATCTAAAGCGCTATGAAATATGGCAGAGCCCAGTACTTAGTTTGCAGTTTTGAATGCTTAGAGCAAATCTGCAGCGTGTCACAGGGCTCAACATAAAATTAGATATGAAATGTCTTGGACAGTCATCTCCACTGGAAGTCTGGTGTCTGATTATGTTAGGAGCCCTGGGAAACAAAAAGCAGTAGATGACATGGTATAAGAGATTGGAGATAAGAGCCTCTCCCTATGACCGTAGAAACCATTCTAAAATTACCGTGAAATATCAGGTAATTTAAACTAACATTAGCAGGGACCTAATTCTGCTGGTAACTTCATAAACCAGACAAATTTGGAAAAAATATTAAAGATACATCCTGAAGTATTTGTCTGTGGAAATTCATATTGAAGTCAATTCTCTTGGGTGAGATACTTTAATTAAACAGTAGTGCGAGCCTGGTTTGTTTAAAAATCTATTAAAAATAGTGTAATGCTATGGCTGAAAAGATGTCAAAATCATTATTGAAGCTCCTCTTGATGATAACTGCTAATATTTTGATTTAATCTTGGTTCAAAATAGTAGCAAAGAATGAAAATTGCAGTTCCCAGTAATGCTCTTTCTTAATGCTTTTTACTTCTCCAACTATAGTAAAATAAAGGGGTTTTGTTTGATGATTTGTGATTTTTTAAATTTTTCATCCAAAAAGGGTATGATACAAATAATTAATCTTAAAGGCACTTTATATTACAAGAAAAAAGCAATAACTGAGGAGTCTGTTGTTTTTTGTAGATAGATAGTAGTTTATTTCATGTAACAAAGTGTTTGAAAGTCCTAAGAATGGGACAATCTTGAACAGCGTTTTAGAACAACAACATGCTGAAAGTGGTATGATGCCATACAAAGTTACCCACAAATAATGAACAATTTATTAAGTGCATAGGTAGTAGTTCCTTTTCATAGCCATTGCAATCTTCTCTGCAAATGACTGAAATTGAAAACTGAAACTACTATCAAACTGAAATTCATTTTGGTTGAAGAATTTGGGACACTTTACTTTTTTATTTGATTTATTTATTTTAGCAAATAAAAGCGAATACTGTCATTGTATCATACAGGACACAGCCAGCTTAGAATATCTCGGTATAATGCTTTGCTACTGAATTTAATTTCATTCATTTCCAAGTCACTTCAAGCTAGATGATAACAGAAAACCCTGATACTATGGGCATTTTGCTCTAGGACTGGCAGGATAACTCCAATGAACTTTCAGGGGCATAGGAAATAGGTTAGTGTAGTTTTCCACACGATTTAGTGCATGCCATCCACTTTATGTGAGGCTGATAAAGACAGGACACGATTTTTTAATTTGTTCACAAGGTAGGATGTACTTTGAGGCAGGGAGTTCCATTTAGTGTATTTGTATAGTTCTTATCACAATGGAGCCGGAAAGAGCAGCTAAGATAGAGTAAGTATTTAGCTGTTATCATTTTATTTGCAAATAATGGGTGTACTTGACAGAGACATTGTTCGCTAACTGGTGGGAGGAAACGTGGTGTCTGTAAGCCTAAATGGAAGGAAGGTGATTTATTCTCTTCAGAGTCTCTCTGAAGACAGTGTTAACTTTATGAGTGGCTTCTGGAATAGCTGCTAGTCACTAGTTGCTTCCTACCCATGGAGTTAGCAGAGTGGTAGAGAGTTAATTCAAAAGGGCCAAAGACAACTAGGGAGTGAGCAGAAGTGATGTGCACTGAGAAGTCTATGTAACTGTGTCACCACTCAGTTTAACCGTAAGAGTCAAAGAGCTGGCACCTCAGGGGCTGCAGCCAGGTGAAGTAGAAGGTGCACTTCCCTTCCGGCTCATGTATTCAGGCTGTTTCCAGGGTAGAGGATGAAGGGGAGAAAGGCTGACATGCACCTAGTCTTGCCACCAAATGGGACCCAGAAATGTGTTCGTGTGTGTGTAGCCACACTGCAGTCTGAATGGCTGTCTAGTTAAAACACAGAACCATTCAGGAGGGAAGGGACCTTGGAAGGTCCCTAGTACCCTGCTGCTCAAAGCCAGGTCAATTCTGAAATCAGATCAGGTTGCTCAGGGCAATCTTGTAATATTATAATCTCATTCTACTAGCTTAAATTTTGTCTTCCTTAGAGCACTACTATAGCATTTCACCCTGTCAACAACCTACGTTCATCATCTTTTATGCATTATCTCATCAACCTCCTCTTTCACTAACAGGCACTTAAGACTGGCTTTCATAGTCAGGTGTGTCTAATTCTGCTCCTTCTTAACATATAAAGGATGGCAAGTGCAACTGAGCCAAGGTTTTTGTGTTTGCTTCTTTGTAGAGCAAAGAAGATGGTAAACATTAATAGTTCTGATACCATCGTGTAAGGTTTCATTGATAACAGAGTTATCTTATGTTTATAGTGTGTGGTTGCAAATGATATTTAATACATTTCCTCTATAGCAGCACAAAATGTACATCAATAGCTGCACTTCATAGGAACATAAGAACAGAAGCAACATCCTCACCCATCAGCTGCAGTCCAGGCCTTTGCAATTGGAGGAGAAAGGTGAAACTGATAAAGCCGCAGAGTAGAACAATTTGGGTTTCTTTGCACCTATCCTTCTGACTGGAGAAAGCTGATGATTAGAAATTGGCTTCTGGCAATTCGCGCCCACTAGTCCTGAATTCATACAGTTTATTAGCTTAAAGGTATTCTTGCCATACTTTTCTTCCTCATTATGTTGCCTCCCTCCTGCATATTCTTGCATGCAGTCATGTACAGAGGTTCTTGTTCATATGGAGCCCACAGCCATCTCCATCTCCTCTACCTCCCATCTGATCACTGTTTTCTTGGGGCTTCTTGCCCTTCTGCCCAGAAGGTTGTCTGCAGCATCTTCTCCTCACTCAAGCAAACCCCTGATTTCTGCTGAGCTTTCTCTGCTGGTCTCCTCCTCCATTTCTTGCAGCTTTCTGTTTATTCTGTCTTTTTTAAAGTGCTTACTCTTTCAGCTGGGGCTGGAGTTCCTCACTACAAATTATTTTCCCTGTTTTGAGATACCCTTTTTTTTACTCTGACTTAAAGAAGCTCTAGGTTACTGCGTTGTTTATGAAAACAATACTTGATAGTGTTCAAGACAACTGATTAAATTATCTCTACAGCTGGTTTAATCTGCTGGGTAACAAATGATTTTTTTCTGTCCTTTTGGACCTGTTCTCAAAAACTGCAGATGGCATGTAGGGATTCAGTCAATAGTACTACACACAGAAAAAGGAAGATCTTCCCTTTTAGTGCTGCAAATTGTGCTCCATGATTTAAATACAGATGTCTTTAAAATTACGACAAATAGTTTTATGGCTCTCATCTATATTAATTCCTCTACTACATTATCTCTTTTTCTTTTAGTACTAGTTGCTGTCATTACTGTCACGTTTTCATCAGTGCAGTGGGATCAAAATACAGGCTTTTATAATTTCTTTTCAAAGAATCCCTCTTTTTTTTTTTTCAGTTAAAGTTCCCAGACTGACATGCATTATCACAGTATGCTTACACCTCCCTTTATTCACAAGGCAAGAGCGGTGAGTCAGAATCCAGATTCTCAGCACTGCATCTGGGTTTTAACGCTACTCAAGTTTTCTGTTGCTCAGCTGTGTTGTCCCTGTCCTACCACATCTCAGAGAGTCCATTTCACAACTCATCATTTGTCTAGGGGTGATAAATATGATCAGCGTGACTTTCTGCCCTTTAAATGACTGCCTTCTTCCCTGCTTAAGTTCCCGATCCACAGGATGTCAGAGCAAAATAAGGGCTAATGCCTGCAAGTTGGATTCCTTCTTTCTGCGGGGAGGTTGCAGCTCCATGCATCCAAAACCAGAATTTAAAAAACAGAATTAAGATTTGGCATTTTCAATGCTGTTTACTCTACTGCTTTTTGATGTACATTGCTGGTTTTTGAATGTGTTATAAAGGCCTATGAAAAAGTAGGTCCAAGTTGTCAACGGGGTTAAGTATCCACACCGTTGCGTTTCTGGTTTGGATGATTACAGTGCAGATTTTTTTAATGCTGAAAGTTAAAGATTAGATTTGTGTTCTGACTGACTGAAGAAAGCTGCCTCTAACCGCCATTAATATCATTCCAAGAAACTTAATCTTTGTAATCTGCTGAAAGGGGAAATTCAATCAGTATGCCTCAGTCATGGCTCTTGTTATAAAAATGTAATAGGTGCAGTTCTTACAGGTCATTAGAATTGCATATGTGAATGAAAGCCCAGGGGAACCTAGTGAAGCTGTCTCAGAAAACTGAAATTATGGAGGCATGGTTTTTCGTCAAGGCAACAGAGAACAGTTTTTGGAGCCTGTATTTTACTTCTTATTGAAATAGTAAGGATGCTATTTTCTTTCTTTTGTCTCACGTGCAATGTAGTAATTTGTACTATAGTTGAGTCTGTCTTCTTGTTGCAAGGATGGCGTGCAGCAATAAGGCCATAATCTCATTTTATTTCCTGGTGTCCTGACATCCAACTCCCAGAGACTACCTTCAACATTAGCTTTTTTTTATTTTTCGGCAGAGCCAAATGGTCGTTGAGAGTGAATTTAAACCTTTTACTTTAACAGTGTTTATGCAGCAAAAGAGGGTGGGTGCAGCTGTGTGGGGAGAATTCTAGTAATATACCTAGTCTTTGGTACAAGAAACTTTACATCTCCAGTTTGGTCAGCTTTCAGAAAAGGTGAATTCATTCAGTTTTTCGAAACATTCTTTGCACTTTATATTGTGCTTTATAACAGCCGTTAGAAAAAGTCCTTTGTGCATGCTAAATAATGGGCAGGAATTTATTTTCATAGCACAACCAGAGAATTTATTCATTTTCTTGATCCATATAGCATTTCAAGTTCAGTGACTCTTTTCCCTCTCTGTACTGCCAGCACTGGTGCTGAAACTGATTATTTTCCATCTTCCTTTACAGTATGCCTGGGATGCTAATGAAGAGTACCTCTTCAAAGCAATGGTGGCTTTTGCAATGAGAAGGTATTCCAGCAAGAGCACAACTCAGTAAGCATCTACTCTGATTTGCCTTATACATATTAACAATGCTGCATGTAGTGGCCCATTCTCTGCTGTACTGAACTGTAGAAATCATTGTATACAGCTTCTAAAAACAGACCGTTCTAGTATATTTCTTTGACACCCAGATATATGTTAAACATCACATTCTCTCTGTCTTAAGCAGTATCCCTGTTGATGTGTCCTGGTTTCAGCTGGGATAGAGTTAATTTTATTCCTAGTAGCTTGTATAGTACTGTGTTTTGGATTTAGGATGAGAATAATGTTGATAACACACTGATGGTTTAGTTGCTAAGCAGTGCTTACACTAAGTCAAGGACTTTTCAGCTTCTCATACTGCCCTGCCAGCAAGGAGGCTGGGGGTGCACAGGAAGCTGGGAGGGGACACAGCCAGGACAGCTGACCCAAACTGGCCAAAGGGATATTCCATGCCATACGATGTCATGCTGAACAAAAAAACTGGGGGGAGTTGGCCAGGGGGGCAAGGCCGCTGCTCGGGAACTGGCTGGGCAACGGTCAGCGGGTGGTGAGCAGTTGCGTGGTGCATCACTTATTTTATATTCTTTTATCATCATTATTATTTTCCCTTCCTTTTCTGTCCTATTAAATTGTCTTTATCTCAATGCACAAGTTTTTTGCAATTCTCTCCCCCATCCCACTGCGGGGGAGTGAGTGAACAGCTGTGTGGTGTTTACCTGCCTGCCGGGTTAAACCATGACATGATGTGAAGTGACACAGCTGTGGATCTCAGTGGGATTGTGCCAATTCACTCTAGCAGAATCTGGCAGTAAGACATGATACCTTCTGGAGACCATACTAGGAGGAGGCGAAGGGACACATTGGCAAGGTCAAGCAATGCAGTACAGATCCTTGAATAAGCAACTTTGGGGCATGTTTCCTTAGAGCACAGCTTCAGCAGTATGCTGAAGATGAGCTGACTCAGAGAACTGGAAAGTGGATAGCTATGCTAGTGCTGTGTTCTGCTGGATGTATCTATCTCTGACATTGCAGCGGTTGAATTACCTAGCATCAAGAAGTTTCAGACGTTACAGTTCAGACATAAATCAGCCCTTAATTGGTTTTGGGATTACATCTACCCTGAGGTATTGAATATTCTTCTCAGGCTTCTGATCCTTGCTACTTACGAAATTAGGGATCGGATCAGACAGACCATTTAGCAAGCTGTATTTTCAGTATGTTCTTATTTTTCTTAAATGAGAAACCTTGTAAGTGTATTTCTATAGGCCTATTATTTTTTCGTTGTTTTTCATTCTTAAAGGAAAGATTTATGGTTCTGGTAGGCTAATGAGGATAAGGTTCTCAATTTACTTTAAAAAAAACTGCTTCAGGCTGTCTTTGCATCAGATGAAGCATATTCCACAGTTGCAAAGATATTAGTTAACCTTAGTCACATGATGATTATTGTGGCTGCCGCGCTTTCTCTTAAATAGAACGTGATTTCACCCTCCGTGTAACAGGAGTGTTTGGTTCCTTGCTGTTTCATTTTTATTCCTCAAAAGTTGTCTCCTTTGAGCAAGAGAGCCGTTACACCAAGCTTGACAAAACCGGCCAAGTATGCTACTGCACCCAATTAAAATGACACTTAAAAAAATGAGTCGAGATACAAGCTAATTAAAGGTGATTATGCAGGTCTTTTTCTCAGGTTTTCAAATTAGCAGAGTTTTCATCCAATATCTGATCCATAAAGATTTGCTTTTGTATATTTTTTTTAGTCCCAGGTCCTTTTTTTAAATTATTCTCTTCCTTCAAAGTCATGGTGCTTTCACACAGCAAAAATCCTGTGTCAGAAGCCAGTGATCTTTCTCCTCTTCAAGCACTGTGGCTCTCTGCAGACTCAACTAATATTAGAAAGCTTGGTGCAGGAATGGGAAAAAATCAAGCCAGTATGAAAGGAGTTAAAGTTTTAATGGAAGTTCTCTCTATCCACTCTGGGAAATCACAGAATTTATGCTCACTTAATTCAGTTTGCTACCAAGACAATTTTTCCTATGGACAAATATGATAATGTCAGTGTTACTCCAGTTTGAAGGTGGGGTTGCATACATCAGTAATTTCCTGCTACTATGTTTGTCAGAGGAGAAGTCAGTATAATATTGGAAACAGCTAGGTGTGGGCATCTTTACCTCTTTTTAAGGTGGTATAGGACTTCCTCATGGGGTATAACTTGTTGGAGTGTACCTTTGAGGTATAACTGGTAACTCTTCCAGGTCTTCTAGATACCTTTGGGGTCATGTGTAGACAGCATGTCAACCGAAAGACAGCTGTGCAGCTCTGAGATCTGGTACTACTTACTAGACAACAGGCTGAGGAGTTTCTTATCTGTAGATCTCTCCCAAATCCCAAGGGACCTCAGAGGCCTAGATGAACCTCCCAAAACACCCCAAATAACCTGCCTGTTACATGGGAGCAGGAAAGCTATGAAAGCCTCCATCCTGTTAGAAGACCTGGAAATAATGCGCTCTTTCCCCACCCTTGTGTCTGGCAGCTGGAAGGAACTGGGTATAGAGGAAGGAGTGCAGTCCATCTCCATCCCCTCTGCAGTGGGTATGGAGGTGTGGGAGCACTCAGCATCCCAGAGGGCACAGCAGCATGCTGTGCACTCTCGCATAGCTGGTAATGATAGTGGCAGGGGCTTGCAGGGGCAAGCAAGAGCTTGTGGCAAATAAATTGCATTACACTACAGGAGCTTTTACAGATAAATGCCAACAGATTTTCTTGGGGCGCTGAAAAAGATCAATGATCAATTATTCTGCCATAAAAGAACAAACAAATTGCTTGTGACTGCGTTCTGGTAGCATCTAAATTTACCCAAATTTTGCATCTCTGGTTAATTAAAGTTTTTTGTCAAAATAAAGACTTACGAAAAATTCACCAGTATTTTAGTTCACCAAATACTGATTCTGCCAGGGTATAAATTCTGCACAGGGCTATAAGCAGGATGTGACAAACCTCCCCTTTAACATCTCATTGATTTCAAACACACCCGCAGCCCTGCAGTAACTCACAGCCACAGCTAACTCCCACATGAGACCAAATGCCATTAACTTCAGCAAGCTGGTTCAGGCCCCAAAATAATTTGTCTGGTGAATCAGTATAACCATTGTTGCAATCTGTCCCATCATTTTTGAGATTCAAAGTCACCTTTTGTTAAACATCTGAAGCTGGATAAAAGCCAGCCTGTAATGACAAGCATTTGAATGTGCTGCTGGAAACAGCAGTTGATGCTGTTGTTGCCCTTGTGTAACCACTGAGTGACCCAACGCGGAATGGACATTACATCTCGAGTTCTCTAAAGTTAATTTCTAAACTAAAATTTAATAAATCATGGAGCTGTGTTTAATGTTTGAAAGGCTTGTCAAATTTTCAAGTTTGTGTGAAACAGAAGAAAGACACAATCCATCAAATTACTCAGTAATCAAATTACTCAGTAATTATTAATACAAATAAAATAAATACTTTTTTTTCAGTGGAGAAATAAACCCCCTTTATTTCCTGCTCCATATATGGCCTTTCTATTCATTCTCAATACATATATTCATGAACTACGTAAGCCAACCTTTGATCTCTCAATGTTAAAAAATTGTTGTCTGTAGCCTGTGTTAGTAACCCTGGTTTCTCTAATCTGTGACTCATTTGAAATAATATGCATCTCTTTTTGGGCCTGAGACTAGTTAATCTTTAGAGCAGAATGTCATCACATTTACTTTCATTCAAGTAACAGAATCTACTTTTGGTACATCTTCCCCCCATTTGTAGATAAAAAAAGCTGCAGTTTTCGTCAAGAAGTGACCAAAAAAAAATTCATCAACATTATCCATCTTCCTAAGACAGGCTAGTTTGATACTAAAAATATTGTGACCATTTAGAACAAAATAAGCTTCTAGAGTTAAAGCTGTTACGTCAAGGTGATCCCATGGCTGCTGTCCACAAAAAGGAAGAAAATAATGTTCCTTGCAGGAGCAGCTGCATAGCACTGGGTTGGAAGAGGCCTGATGCTTTCGGGAGAGCTGGAGATAGGCACTTGGGACCTGGGGACTGTGGTTCTCTCACAAGCTAACGGCCACTGTAGGCACCCAGATCCCTTTCAGTCTCTGGCAGCTCTTTGGTACCCCTAAACCATCCTTTAAATCTCCATAAGGAACAATGATGGTGTTTCAGGCCAAGGAACCATCAGGGTTTCCTGCACTCTACTCACTGGTTTTCACTTGCCTATATTAAAGGAAATGCAATTTTGGACTTTTGCCGTGGTGCCATAAGGCAGAACCAGGATCTTGCAATTTTGATGATAACAGTCTCCTATAATCGCTATGTCAAAAGTCTATCATCTACTAAGGAAATAAAAAGATGTCCACATATATGTTTACAAATACACTTAATTAGCATTGTGCGTGGAGAATTCAGGTTTCTCAAATCTAAACAGTGTAAAGGCATAGTTTTGTAATGCTTCTGCATGCTGTGAGTCAAACTTGTGTGGAAATAGCACAGGGAAAAAAAAAGTGTACCTGCTGCAAAGAAATTGCCACATTCGTGCTTGTTGAACCAGTCTGTTTTGGTATTTACTCAATCCCCTTTGGACTTCTCATGAGCGGTATTATTCTCTTCGGAGCCTGGAAGGATTTACAGCATTCGGATTCCACTGCTGGAAAAGTGGTGGCAGTGAAGCCAGGTTTTGGGTGCTTACAATCGAGCAAGGATTTTAGACACAACAGGGAGCAGAAAGGAGGCATATTTACATATCCTAGTGTAAGCCTTGCTGGCCAATTCATTCAGTGCTGTTTGTTCTAGAGAGAGATGCTGCCCCTAATGATGGCTGACCGCCCTATCTCATGCCGCCCTGAAAGCCTTGGCACTGTAGGGAAGACCCCGGGTTGAAGAGTCTCTTCAAGTCTCTGAACGAGAATGAGAAAGTCAGGGTGTTCTGCCAGTCTTTATCTACCAAATTTGTCTTTCTCTTTGGGGATCAGACTTTCTTCACTCACCCCATTTCAAGAACATCTGTAGGGCAACACAAACCCAGATTTTCTACCTGGACCAGTTTTTGATTGCTCCACAGAAATTCCAGCTTTAAGAACTGCAGTAACATGAAGCTATAGGTCCTACTGTTATAAATTCTCCTGATGGAAAACTTCCTCTGCAGATACAATTTTTGATATTCTGTGAAGTCAGCAAGAGTTTGTCAGCCACCAGCCAAAAGTAGACTCTTTTTTCCCCACCTCCTGTAAATTTTGTGCTTTGCTTTTGTTTTGGGAGGAATAAATCTGCTTTCATCTTCTGACTGTTGCCAGCACTCTGATGTGAACACCTTTTCAAATTCCAGAGGATGGCTTTCCTCTTTTATCCATAAAAATTCTCTGTATTTGCAAAATTGACATTGTTCCAGAGAGGTAAAAGTGGGTATTTAATCTTTGCAAAATCATTGCTTTCCATTTTATTGCGCATCTCTATGGAATATATACCTTTTCTGTAAAACAAAAGGTTGTTACGAACTATTGTGATCAAGCCAATGCCTGTCCTGCCTTAAAAGCGAACTCGTTCTTTTCTGGATGGAGACTACATCGGCAATTTTGGCTCCCTTATATTCCTTCATACCTCATGCTTCCTGCTCCTCAGGCCACTGCAAAGGTAATTTAATTACGTTGGTAATTAGCCAGCAGATGGCACTACAAAACTGAGCTCTGTGGCAGGGGAGATTGCTTGCAGCCGGGGATTTGTCACCCTGAGAAAGAGCACAGGCTGGAAACGAGATGTTAAAACTTGTATTTTGATGATGGACAGGCAAACCTTAAAACCAATTATAGTGGTTAGTAATGGGCATTACAAACATCACTGCAGTTAATTAAAAGAGGGGCTGCATTCTTCTTCGCTGGCTCACTGCAGGGTTTCCTTCTTCAGAACAGCAGATAATATCTGAAGACTGATCATCCCAAGCGGGGTCTGTCAAGACAAGGCGTCTGTGTTGTGCTTGTGGCCAAGTTGACCTTGTGCAAAGGTGAACCAAGTCCAGGCAGCTCTCTGGAAATAAAAATGATCCACATTCTTGGTCCTGGACTTTCAGAATATCTGCTCGCTGCTTGGACATAGCCAGTAAATCTGAATCCTGAGCCGAATTCTTTGAGTTTTTTATTAATGATACAGAACTAAATAATTTTTCCTTTTTTATCTATCTAGCTATCTGTCATTGAATTCATAAAGGCTTTGGCTTTCCTTCTATGATACATACTATGTTCCTTGCCATGCTGTAATAAATGCCACGTTATACAATTCCTGTATATTACACAAGTTTGGCTGGTTTGTTTCTTAGTTGTGTGAATAGACTAGGAACAGATAGAAGAACATAGATAGAAGAACATCTGTCCTCAGTCACTACTATGATACTAATGTATTAGCCTTCACTTCTTTAGTTTAAATACTCATGATGATGTCATTCCGTGAGGTTTTTCTAATGATAGTTCCACCATTTACTAGTATTAGTAGTAGAAAACAAATTTGTAAGAATCTGAAAAAAGGCATTTAAACGACATTTTGCACACTTTTTACATAGTATGCCATGAGAAGCTGCGTGCCTGTGCCCTTCCATTATTAACTTCACATAAAGCTGAGCAATCTCCTTTTAAAAGTTAAGAGAAGTATTTGTCATAGCATAAGCTAAAATGCCAGTGCCAGTATAATGTTGAAATTTAGTCTGTTGCCTCCACTCTGTGCCTGACTCTGTGCAGAAAGGCGTCAAAAAGAATAACATCAATTTCATTACTCTTTCTTCCAACAAATGTATTCTGTAGGAGGACTGCACTCACTTGAAAATCATGGGGGGAATCCCCCATGCCTGGCTCCTGTAGTATTAGCTGTCAAAAACTAAAATTTTAGTTCTTCAATGCATTTGCTCCATTATATGGCCTTTTTCACAGTCCTGATGATTAAGATGAAAATATATATTTTTCCATTTGATTATGCTAGATGTATGTCCAAGACCAGGTAATTACCAAGTTTGTAATAGAGTCAGAAATTTGTTTGAAGACTCACGTTTGGTCTCAGTAAGCTTAAATTTTTAAAAATCACATAGGGAAATGGGAAATGCTGAGTGAGATTTCTTCCTTGGGCATTAATTGTTACCTTTTTGAAATGTAAGAATTTTTTCCCCCTCTAGATGAAAGCAGTATTTTAAGAAAATTGGAAATATTTCAATTATTTCTTCCATGTTTCTTTAATGATGATTTTTGTTTTAACCGTCCACAGAATTTCCAATGTGCTGCTCTGCAACGTGACGGATCGGGTATCATTTTGGTTTGTGGTCACAGATTCTTCAAAAAACATGACAACTGTTCCTGGAAGTGAGGTAGAGGCAGCCATCAGGTACAGTCACTGCTTCTGTAGCCTTTTCTTCCTTGCTGACTGGGGAAGCTTTCTCTCTCTGGGCCGTGTATGAATGAGCACTCTGCCTCTTTAAGGATAAACTAATCCAAGTAGTTAAAACACCAAGGGGTCAGTACTCTTTCATGCATGTGAGATTAGAAGGATTTTTAACAGTCCCACAGAATGCAAAGCATATGAGCCTTGGGATTATAACTTTGGAAGGAGTCTCTTAATGCTGGAGCCTTAGATGAAATCTAGTCCCTTTCCAGAGCCCTACCTGTAATTTGCTGTCCAGTGTGTGGCACATACACTGCTCTCATCTTGCTGCTATATTTCCCAGCGAGAGAGCCTTCTTCCTCAGATGATGGAATTGCACACTTTCTGGGTGGGATTTATAGGGTTTAACTTTTGCTGCATGCTGCATGTACATCTGTACCTGGACTAATGACCATAGTCTCCCTTTCAGTGCTTCTCAAGTACAGTTCATCTGACTTACTTTAGAAGTCAGCTTTCACATGAGAAGAGCTCGTGTGAACTCTTCATGAGCAGAGCTGGCTGTGTCCCAGCTTGGCTTAAACAATTTTATACTCACATTCCTTTCATACCAGCTCTTTATAGAATGCCAGTCACTATCGTAGCTGAGCATTGCTTTTACAAAGTACCATGCGGTACAAACCAGTTTGCTTTCTACTAAATATCACATTCTGTAGTCAATAAAAGCAAGAGTGTGGAGCTGAAGAAGGACAAAGAAAACATAGGGAATCTGACTTCAGTGGTCCACCAAACCTACATAAGGAGTTTATAGGGCTGACTCCCATAAGCAGCATAACTCACGTACATTTCTCAAGCACGGAGTGGAAAACAGACCTCTTTGTTTTTAGACATTCTGTACTTTGTCTTGAAAATTCATGTTATCTCTATGGAGGTGTAATGCCTAATTCCTGATGAATGAGTATGCGTTCTTTTGAAAAGATTAACTTTTAAGCTTATGAGCAGATTAAACTATTTCCTACAGAGACACCAAACAATAGCTTCATAGCATTAGTGGAGGAAGCAGATTATTTATTCACTGAAGCTCTCTGTAAGAGTGCTGGAATGCAGGGTTTTTGCATTTCTGTTGTTCTTTGATGTGTTCAGTAGCATAAGCTGATTTATTTAAGTCTTTTATTTGCCCTGTTTGCCACAGAAATTGGATGCTATTATAGTATGTTTGGGTTTTAACTGTGGTCTGTCACCCGATAAAGAAGAATATGCTATTTATGAAAAGTTTTAATTCCTACCTAACTTAGAAACAAGAAATAAATCGGTCTATAAAACTACAATACTTTTTATTCAATTGCTTCTGATTGCAGACTTCCGTACTAAATCATTATTCTAATTCTTCGTACTACAGTTGCACATAAGAACGCTACCAGTGTACCAGGATTTTATTGTATGAGGTTCTCCACAAACTAAGAATAAAGAGGAAGGCAAACCTTCTCAGAGCTCTGTATGAGTCCCAAGATCTTGCATGAATATACACAAGATATATTTATGCATATACAAATACAAAACCTGTAGTTACCTGCACGTGTTTCAGCACGTAATTCTGTAACTCCAGCCGTTAGATGAGGGTGAACAATGCTTATTTCAGCTGTTCACAATGATCCTTTTATATCAATAAGGATGAAAATCTTTTTTAAATCAAAGATGGCTTACTGTATTATGAGTCTTATAATATGCTATGGCTTTCAGTCCTCTCCAGGATTGTTAGCTTTCCATTAAGGCTAAGAACTTCCTGTTTAAGGGACAGTCAAACATTATGATTTCTGAGAAAAGAAATTCGCAAAATCTTACCTATATTTCCCATATATCTGTTCTTAGGAAATACTTGCTCTATGGTAAATAAATTGAATTGTATACATGAAAGAGCTGCTGTAAATCATACAACTGCAATCAAAAAGAATTTCTCAAGACCAATATATGTAATACATTTTCTCAAAAATTTCTAACATTTTGAAAAAGCTAATGAAAGATGCTGCTAAAGCCTTTAAAGGCTGCTTAGATTCAGATCCAGAAATACCTACAAATGCTTAGAAGTAATGATTGTGGGTGAAGATATCTATTAAAGGGTAGCAGTTGTACTACTCATATGAAAAAGCGTATTTCTCAGACTTAGTTTCTCATAACGGAAAAAATGTGCAAAGTAAAAATCCCTTTAGCTGCAGGGAAGAAGAGCATGTTGGCAATAGGGATTCTTCTGGACCAAATCGTATCCTATGCTTCATGGACCTAAGAAAATCTACAGCAACAAGAGCAGATGTACCTGCCCATAACATGCAGGATGGTTCAGTTTGAGGAACCAAGGGGCACTGATAAGTAAATCCTCTGAGCGTTGCAGGATAGATGTGCCACTCCCATGCTAATCTTGAATGCTGCATGAGCAAGACAACAGAGCCACCCTTAGAGATTACAACCTGGTATGTGTTCAGCACGTGGTCCAAAACAGAAAAAAGTAATAATACTGTACTTCAGGTCTCATCTGTATTTCCCAATTTTTCAGATAAATACATATGAAAGTCTGGTGTTCAAAACCTTGTAAGTGTGTGGGTGTCTATGGATTACTGATAGGGTCTATGTTAAAGTGAAGGTCTGTGTAATCCTACCAACGTCATGCTGGATCAAATTCAGCCCTGCCAGACTTGCAGCACGTACATGAAAGTTCCTCTTTTTCTTCTATCCTTTTAAGTTATAAAATACCTTTATAAAGAGTTGTGATGTTCTTTGTGTTTTTATGAAGGATGAACCGGAACAGAATCAACAGTGCCTTCCTACTGAGTGACAAAACACTGCAGTTCCTGAAGATAACCTCAACCTTATTACCTCCTGTTGAACCCTCCACTCCTGTCTGGCTTATCGTATTTGGTGTTGTTCTTTGCCTCATTGTGGCTGGAATTGTTTTCCTCGTTGTTGCAGGGATTCAGCAACGCAAGAAGTAAGCTTAGCTTTTCTTCTGTTTTAACTGAATACTGGCAAATTAAGTCAGCTGGGCTGGTTTTGCTTTTCAGATCAGCCTCAGAGAAATTATAGCTGTGCCCCCCCTCCCTCCATAGGTAAAGATAACCCATGTGTCCTTTTCTGAGGAAAGGGGTTAAAATTTTTAACTGTGAAGTATAGATGCCTTAGTAATGCTGGGGTGTAATGAGGAAATAGGGAGTATAAGAATATGATCCTGGAGGCCACCTAAGTAGAGATGATAGCTTTACAAAGACATTTGCTGTCATTCTTCTCAAGGTTTAATGTACCATAGGTGAGCCTCCTTTCACAGAATACCCAAATAGCTACCAAGAGGGAGAAGGCTGGCAGTGACTGCGCCCCTTCCAGGACAGTGGTGTCAAAAGCTGGCAGGGCAAAAAAAACCTTGCTGCTGCAGTTTGAGAAGCCTCAGTAGAGGACACAATAATGATTAATGTATGGCTGAAGAGGGCCTGCTCAATGGAACAGTGCATGGTCTCACCCAACATTAATGACCTGATAAGTCCAAAGTACCCAGTCCTTCACAGGTTCATGACCAGATCTCCCCATGAGTCTAGGTGTTTGCTGTTTGGCAGTAGGGTAGGAGAGAGAGACTCGCTTTTCCTCTCAGTTTCTACCCTGTGGTGGCACTGGTGAAAAAGAGAAGGCTATTCATGCTTCCCTAGTGTGAGCATGTTGGAGCAGGCCAGACAGTAGGTGGAGTTTTGGTCCTGCCATCTCTGTTGGCTCAGACTTGGGCATAAGGAATAGAAATTTCTCAGCTGAGCTGAGGTTCTGCCATAGAAGTTCAACTTCTGCCATGATTTAGGCTGCCACAGACGTTAAGTTAACACAAAATTATGACTTCAGCAACAGAGTCATACAGGAACAGCAGAAGAACTGAAAAAGGGTAGATTTCTAGTGACAGCTAGATGATGTTAAAATTATTGAATGTGTGGTGGACTGCATCCCCAAATATATCAGAACTATATATGGGTTTCTTATATGAAAAGTGGTGTGTTGCAGAGCCTTTTTCTTTCTGCCTCATTATCACCTTGAAGAAGAGTTGCATGAATTTGCAAAACCCCTTTCTGTTTTCAAAAAACAAAATTCAACAAACAGTAGATGAGAGATGCTGTTGGGGAAAGAGGAGATCTGTGAATAATTTAAGCCCTGTCACAACCTTCCATGTGGCATGGGCTGAGTTATTTTATCCCCTGAACTTAGGCAACCTCTTCTGTAAAACTGGAGAATAATGTTGCTTCCTGAAGCCCATAACTGCCCTCTGTGTAGTAGCATGGCTCTGTGTATCTGTATAGTGCCTAACTCAAAGGGGGTCTTTGAACATTTCAAATAAGTGTAATATAAATAAATTATGCTAAATAGCTATGATTTTTCTAGCTAAAATAATCATTTGAAATCACTTTATAACACACTGAAAGACAGCATTTTCCCCCCTCTGTTTTCAAAATAACTCAGCTGAGCTTGAGCAATTCCCCTCAATATGGTGTAAACTACACGCTCTTATCATCATACCACTGGTAATATGGCTTGTTGCTGCCTGCTTACGGTCACTTGGCATCCTTTCTGTCTCATGCTCTTGTTGTCCTTTTAGTTGTTATGCTCCTTTTCAGTTCTCCCTCTGTTTCCCTACTCTGCCTTTACATACACACAACTTTTCCTCAGAACAGATTCATCCAAGATTGAACTCTAACCCTCCTTTCACATCAATGGCATCTGCAGGCAGGGGCAGGGGAGTGAGAGAAAGGATAAACCAATTATATATTTCTTCCATCTACTGTTGCAAAGACTGGAGAGGTAAAAGGATGGTCTGGGCTATTTGGCTTCTCAAAAGAAGAGACATCAGAGAAGAGAATTTCCAAAGTGTTAATTTCTTTTTCAGGCACCAAAGTATGTGACCAGGTTGTCAAAGACTTCAGCATGTCCACTAATGAGTTTTCTTGGAAACCCCTCCAGAGCTGACATAATGGCAGCTCTGTTGCCTAGCAAGCTGTGTGGGAAATCTGGCCCCAAGGACGGTGTTGACTTCTCATAAATCTGGCATTTTGTCTTTATTGGCCTTAAAGTACTAGCTAAATACCTCGGTTCAGTTAAGTTCGAAAGCACGTGCTTCAGGCTGTTGATACTCAGGGTGGCAGGGAAGCACATGATTGGCCTATAATGGAGTTTCAGTAATGAGTTAGACTCATGCGTCATTTCTTGAACTGGAAGATTTTCTTAATTAGGTCTTCACTGTGCATCACTGCCAACATGTAAAATTCCAAGCTGCAGCTGCCTGCAGCTTGAAAAGCTCCATGTGATTGTAGCCCTTAACTCTACAGTAAGCTGGATCAGACACACTGTCTCCCAGTCTTATGTTTGTTCTCCTCTGTCATCACAGCAATAGGACACCTCCGACTCCGATTTGGCACATACCCAGGGCAGGACCATCCTCTACTGTCTATGTTGGGCTTGACTGAAGTCCACCCCTACCCCCAAAATCCCACCTGCAGCAGAGGCCATAAACATTTGCCTTGAGAAGAGTGAAAACAGAGTAATGGCACACAATGCTTCCCTCTGTTACTCTCCCAGCATCTAATTTGCAGCTGTGGGCCTTCACGAGCTGGATTTGGTCTTCATGTATTGGGTAACCCACAATGTTTTTTCTTCCCTTAACTTGTTGAGTCTCCCCTTGGACTCATAGAAATTTTTAGCTTCTCTGAATTCCTATGGCAACGAATTCCACACATCTTGTTTCTTTTAAATCTGCTCCTTAGTATCTTTTATGTTCTGCCCCCACAGTTCTTGTGTTAAAGAACACTCCTTTTATCACTGTAAGTGCAGATACAGTGGCCAGAGGTCAGAGGTTGCCCCACTCTACTACTCCCACATTTATTTTTAGCAAGTCTGTAATGCCAAGAATCTCCCGAAGGCTAGTAAAATTTTATTATTGTTAATATCGCTGATATTAGCAGTTATACTAAGTCAGGTTGTTATGATTGTCCTGAGTCAGATTGTTACAGTACATGTCGTGGGATAGGAAGAAGCAGTGGAGCTGACCTTTGAGTTTCTTATCCTCTGAAACTGCTGATGCTGCAGGCTGTAAAGAACAGCAGGTTTTTCAACTATGAACTAGTAGATCTCAAGGTCAGAATAAATCTGGAATTAAAGGAACATCATGACATGTTGACTGATATTTCTGTATTACATCTTCTTGTGGTTGTATTTTTAGGTAATTTTATTCAGCAACTATTTTTATATGCTTTTGGTGAGAACTGGAGCCTGGAAAAGTGAAAGCCATGCAATTGTGTGATCTAGAAAACAAAAGTATAAAATACTGGGTAGGAAGGTGGCTGTTAATGAAGTTTGAACTTAAAATGCAGATTTGCAGCATTGAGAGTACCTAACTTCTGAAGATGGTCAAGGAGTGTGAGGGCACTCAAGTCTCCATCATTGGAGGCTGTAGTCTAAAGCTGATCTGTTTCTAAAAAGTATGTTTTAATTTGTCGACATCATGGGGTGAAATCTGTGACATACATAACAGGGTTAGACTAGATGTTTAGTGCAGCCCTTCCTGATGTAAAGCAAAAACAGATTTAGAGATTTTTTCCATTTTTGTTTTGCACCAACTTCTCCTTCTGTACCCTCCAGTCATTTAACAGAACAAGGAGCTGAAGTAATGTTTATAACGTATTTACAACATGTTTGCTCTAGGTGTTCTGATTCTTAATCCTGACCTCAAACCACTAAACCAGGCCTTCCAATATGTGGGCCTCCCATCTTCCGTGGTATATTTACAGTAGCAAAGAAGTGCACCAGATTATGCCTTTCAGTCATAACCTATGATAAACTTCTGACTAAATGCACAGTTTTCTGTCTGTGGAATTGTGGTGGTCAACAGAATGAGATGATTTTCTCTTCCTTGTTTTTAGAAAGAATAAAGAGTCAACAGAGAGTGAAAATTTAGAAGAGAGAGGCGAAGTAACAGTAACAGTAGAAAATGGGATTCCTTGCGAAACACTGGATTTAAAAGCAGGCCACATTAATGGAGTCTTTGCAGCAGATGATGAACGGTTCACGTCCTTATGAAATGCTGTCATTGCTATCTGGCGGTTTTTTGAAAGACTCCTGTGCCTACCTTATCTCATCACTACTCCTGAATGTCAAACATGAAGACAAGAAAGATGTCTTTTCACTTAATTTCCCTCGAGAGAACCTTTTGCTGATAACACATACACTCAAGCCTCCATTACAAAGCTTTTGTTCATGAGCAAAGCAAGACCTCAAATGATATCCATTAAAGATTTCCAGAAGATGTGTGGCAGAACAGGGTTGAAACCTGCCTTGTGTCAGGTGTTTAATTTTTAATGATTATTTAAATATGTCTATTGCTTGTTTTTCCCTGATATAAATGTGAAACTGCATTATTCCTGAATGTCACTGGGGAGATCATCTATCATTGTCAATTCTTGCTGGGCTTGCTTTCAAGCCATGTGCAAAAGTTTCTCTGTAAAATGACTTCCGTTTGCTGATATGCTGTATGCCTTTGGATGGAATAGTGATCAGTGCATGAAAGTTTTAATTTATCGAGGAAAAAAAAGCAAGCTTTTACAGCCTCCATAAGAGCAGGTTAAAAGCAGCTGGGTCATCTGTAGCTTTAGTACTATCAAGGATCTGGTACTAAAAATGTTTTTCACTTAACAGTTAAAGTCACAGATTACATGACCTGGAAATTAAAAGTTTGAAATTTGTTGAAATTAAAAGTTGCAACAAAGGTCAGATTTTCCAAAGGTACAGTCTGTGGTTAGTGGCCCAGCTCTCATTAAATCTATGAGGGCATTTCACAACGCTTTGAAAAAATCTTCCTTACATTTTTTAATAATAAAACTAGAGCAGATTTCCAAGACATAGCGAACCCGGGGTCAGAACCTCAGGTTCATGAAGAGAACCTGAACTCTTCATGTGACAGCTGGATAGCTCTTGAAAAGATTCAGTGCTTGAAACACCAGCTGCTGGGCTTGATGCTCCTGACCTGCATGAGAACGTGGAGGTGGTGGTAAGTCGGCAGAGGCCATTCAGACCTGTGTTTCCTATTTGTGTGGTTGGGAGTTGAGGGCATCAAATCGTGCCAGACCCTGAACTGCGTTGTTGGATTACTTTGAAGTCAGCCATACATACAGACTGTGCTATCTGTGCCCTAATCCCGTTCCCGTTTAAATCAGTGATAAAAGTCGTACTGATTTCAGAAGAACTGGGCCCCAGTAAAGGGGAGTTGTACACGTGGTTAACTGCACATAGAGAATGGAAGTGTGTTGAAGCAAAATATGGTATCAGCAGTCACCAAACAGCTGCCCACATCACTGGAGGCAGGATTTGACCATTAGCCATCCTGTTTCCTGTATCATGTTTGGAGGCGATATTAGAAGACCCAATTACTTATTAGGGTTATTCCATCAGACTCCTAACCTACAGGAGCAGGGTAAAACAGGGTAAAAGCTGCTTGTAAAGGACCCTCCAGTGTCCTGAACGGTACAAAGGTTTCTTGTCTCCCAGGGTACAAATCCTTCAGCATTTTGGCTGTATCGAGCACTTTTGGCTGTCAATTTGACTCAGAGCTGGCTCTTGGATACGAGGGGAGCAGAAGGGGAGGAATAGGGAGGAGAAGGGGAAGCAGCGGGGTGAAGGGAGAAAGCTGAGCGGGGCTAGGGGAGGCGGGGAGAGGAGGGCTAAATGCAAAATAAAACTATGGATCCCGCTGATCATTTGCCTCACGTGGTCTCATCTGTCACAGTTGTCTTTGATGTCCTGCTGGATGGTCCCTCTGGACAAAGACTGCATCTTCACTGGCCCAGAGGGTGTGCTGCTCCATTCTGGAAAAGGATGAATAAAGTCAGTTATTAGTGATAATATCTCAGTGCTTCAAAATTACCATCCACAACATGGAGATACATTTTTCACAGCAATGTCAAAGATTAAGCTTACCAGTGTTTAAGATCATTTGGAGGGAAGATATAGAGTACAGTGTTATTATTGCTTCCTCAGTCATTGCTCCAAGGTCTTTCACTCAGGAAGAGTTTTATTGCGGTAATTCAGATCCCATCATTTCTAAACCTCTACACTTTTCGCATTGTATGACAGCGACACTGCAGTATGACCACAATGGATTGCTGTAACTGCAGCACCTCTGCAAGAACCCGTGAAAGATTTCGGTGAGAATAGCTTGGCGGTGCAAGAGCAACCTTGAGCTACCGATTAAGAATTATTGTTATCCAGTATTGTACTATATGATACCGAAATAAAATTCAGTTGATATGAAAAAGGGCCAAGCATATCTGAGCATACTTCTCAAGACCTGAGTGAAGGTTCAATTCAGCCCATGGCACTGGCCAGTGATTTGAAAAGAGATTGAAAGCCTCTGAACAAAACATTATCTGATGTGGGCTGACTCTGGTGGTAAGTATTTAATCACTGACTTCCTCCCAGTTCACCTTTTAGCCGTGTAATTACTTTATAGCAGTTTGGCATAATTTTCTGCTAATGATGATGTGGGATTCACCCAGAGCATACATCTTGCTTGCCTCTTTGCTGACAGAAAATGGCTTGAGAGAATCAAATGATAAATGATCAGGCAGGTATCACACTTTAGCAATGCTTTGAAGTCAGTGTTGGTATTAGCTTTTTTACTGAAATAGGTGCCACAAACTAGGTTAATCAAGGGCACAGTGCTACAGAAGAAATAAATCTCTTTTCTAGTCTCTTTGTGCAGCAGGATCGTATTAGAAAACAAAGAGCACTTTGATTTGGTAAAGCCTGTCCTCCAGAGCCTACAAATGGTATGATGACAATTTATATCCCTTGAGGATCTGGCCCAGATGTTCTATGTAACTGTGTAATTTTTGCTTTTTTTTCTCTAAACCACCTGCCATCGAACGACCTGATGATAAACAGGAAAGTGAGTAACAAGCAATATAGACTGTGCTGTAAACTACTTCCTAAAAACAATGAGTCGGTTCTGCTTTCAGTTACATTTGTGCTGTGCCAATGAATTTCAACAAAGAAGCATGGTGTGCCCGAGACTGAACTGTTTCATTTTCAAGAACTGCATTTGAGAAAAGAGAGGAGAAAAGAAAATTCAATTAAATGAAGCAATAAAGCCAGAGAAGTTCTGTTTGAAGAAAATCTGCAATGTTTATCGCTAGCTCCACATCCCCAGCGAGTCGACATTTCAGGAAGGACGTTGCAGTTCTGTTCAACTTACTCGAGAGACAGTATTGATGTCTAGGCTAGAATGAGCACAAATCATGCATGAGTAAGTTGTTTACGCTGTCAGTCATTAGCTACGCATTTGGAGTGCTGGAGGACATTGGGAACTCCGCAGTGCCCTCCTTAAATTAGGGACCGAGTCGGTTGTGACACAACCATTTGCTGTGTGCAACCTTCAGCATTGTATCGACCACAGACTGGTTTTGTAAATGAAATTAGTAATCCTTATTTATCGATATTTATTTAGGGAAGATTGCAGACTGTGAGTCCTTACTCGAGCCATTCTGCCACTTGCTTTAAGGAAAGCTAACCACTGTCCTGCAAGCTGAGGCTTACTGTGTGTTGGAGAAAACTAGACTGAAGCTTGTTCTGTCACATCAGCACTTGCCTCTTCTCTTTCAGGACAGTGTACAAAGTCTTGAGAGAGTCTGTCTGTTAGCCCACCTTGAAGTCTGTTACTGGCAACTGGACCCAGTATTCCCCGGGGGCTCTGCCAGTGCTGAAGAGCCTGGAGGGATGACCTCATGGGCCTTTTGCAGACTATATGCTCTTATTTGTTTGTCCAGGTATGACATTTGCTTCTGTCACGCTGACCTTCATGGAGAACACTTTCCTGGCTATGCCTTCGTAAGGGGACACCTTTGTTCCGCATTTTGAGGGATGACATAGCTGAAGCCAGTTCACTCTTTCTGACGTTGTTCGCAAAAGAGAAGGGTGAAGTGGCCACAAGGAGCCTCAGGGCAGGATTCAAGTCTTATTCCTTCATCACTGTGAGAATGAAATAATTTCCAAATTAATACAAATCACAGCATTAGCACAAGAGCTTCTGGTTTGATAGTTTGGTTCCAAGAACTGAGCATCAGTTTTGACCAAGCAAGGAGTGTTATCACATCTTGACAGAGTTTTTCATGTGTAACCTCCCCCATGTGGGAAAACAAAAGAAATTACTTTAAAACTTAGGGCAGAAGTGCAACAAAGACTTAAAATAACTCCCAGTGAAAAGTGGGAGTCTGTGTTTCTAGATACTCTTAAAAACATGGCTCAGATGCCCTCAGAAATTTGGCCAGTTCATCAGTGCAGTAACCTGTGACTCATGAAATGAGCTGTTTTAAATGCACCAAGTTTTACAGAAAATGAATTGACCAACTGTCCACAATCCATTAGCAATGAGCAATCTGTGCTTGGTTTTCTATGAGCAGTTCCTTTTGGCCTCTCAAGGTTTTTGTTTCCTTTTAATGTGGCATGCAAGAAGGGATGTGTGCAACGGAGTGACACCGCAGCTTCCTACGCTACCGGAGAATTGCTAATGAAAAATTTGCTCTGTTAGATATGCCTAATTTGACGGACTGAACTTCCTAGTTTTCAAATCACATAAAGCTAAAGTATGTTGACAGTGATGAGTGATACACTCTTGCCAGCACAAATGTGTCAGTATATTCAGTTTTGTGAATACATTAAGCACTGTGGATGCACTTAGCATAATGCATTTGCGTTTTAACTGGATATTCTGTGGCTGGATTGATGTTTGCATTTCTGCCCAAGATAAAACGGTGCAGAGGGATTCTACCTACATAGCACGGGTTCACCTTTGTTCTCAGTAAAGTCAGCAGCTTCAGTAGGAACTGAATTTGACTTAAGATCAAAAAGAAAAGTTTGATTTTGCTATCTGTCCTCTTCCTTCCTGCTGTGTTTCCCTTTCCCTTAGAGGTGGCAATCTGAAGCTGTCAAAGCATCTTATTAGCTACAGCAATGGCTAGATAGAAAACATTTAATTTTGGAGAAATGGGTAGAGTGTTCTGGCATTATCTCTCTATCAGCTTCTACCGCTCTCCTATCATTTAGATTCTAATTGCTACAAATTACAGTGTGTAGCTTTTATCAGTTGTAGACCAACAGGAGTTTTAGACTTTGGACTAATGTTCTCTATGATATTGTATCTAAATGACATTGTAGATGCTGATGTGCAGACATGGTCACTGTAAAGCGAACTGGGACCACTCACTCCTGCCTTAGTAAAACTGAAATGAGAAACGCGGGTTGCCTAGATGAAAAGCTGTGTTTTGCAGGATCAATACCCTTCCCTTCATTGGTGAGGCAAGGTGACTTTTTGTAATGGACAAGGTGTAAGGAATACAGAATGTTGTGCCCCTGAATGGTTCCCTCTCCTCTGTCTCCTTAACTATGGTCTTGATTTAACCTGCCTATTTGTACACTCATCTGCCTTCCTGAAAATCATTCAGCTTCAATGCTTTCTCCTAAACCTTGCAAGAACACTTTGGTTTCCTGATGCTTTGGGCAACTGACAGCACCTTTACACAGCTCCTGATGTTGTCTTCAGATCTGGACTTGCCCCTGCCCACGGGGCACTTGCCTCCTTGGCGATGCTGGGCACGCTTTGACCCGGGGAACAGCCACCAGCCTGCGCCTCCCTTGGAGCGTGAAGGAGTGGGGCAGAGGCGACAGCTTCTCTTTAGGTCTGAAATCCAGGGAGCGAAGCAGCCTGTCTTGGGACAGGAGCTTATTGAGGGATACAGATTAGTCGTCCAAGGCACTGGATGTTTCTGCAGAGGAAGAGCCAGCTAAGCCCAAACTGCTGATGCTTGAGCCGAGGCTGGCTGCTGGTACGTGCCTTTTGCACAGGAGCTGGTCCCAGGTGGCTCAGAGGTCGGGCAGGATGGGCTGTGCCTGCCTGCAGAGGAGCAAAGACGTCTGTCCTTCTCGCCGCCATGCAGCTCTGCTCCTCACCTAGAGAGCGGACACGAGGATCTCACGAAAGCCCCTTCTTGTAAGAGGGCTCCCAGCATGGGGAAAGCCCCTGTTGCATGGGCTGAGGGCAGCTGGTGAGCCAGGGAGGGCTTTTGTCCGAGGAAAGGCGGACGTCACACGTGCAGAAGAGTTAGTCATGTGGGAAAAAGGCAGCTCGGGGGATTAAAAGGACTATTTGCCCAGCCCCCAGTTTGAAGCATGAGGAAGAGGGAGAGGATCTGGGATTGTCCCCCAGCGATGCCCAGGTGCGGCTGCGGCAGCACGGCCCCTCTCCAAGCACATCTGATGTATCAGGGCGATGTGCTGAAGCCACCCCCGGGCCGTCCGCTACCTCCACAAAGCCGCTTTGCAAGGAGTCCTCAGAGCAAGGATTTGCCAGGTATTTAACTGATGTGAGCCGCTCTTTGGCAAACGGCAGAGGAGCGGCAGAGGAGTGGGGCAGCTGCAGCCCTGCGGTGGGGTGGCTGTCCCGTGGCAGCTCGTCCTCCCTGGGGATGCTCCAGGCCAGGCAGCCCTGGTGCCGTGCAGCCACAGCTCTTCAGAGCCCCTCTCTGCAAATCGGTCACTGGGTAATGCTTATGTCCGTCTCTTATGCACTAGGCAGAATGACAAAGTGCAGCAGAGAGCTTAAGCAGTGCTCCTGCCTGGAAACATGGCCTGATAATGGTATTTTAAGCAATTTTAAGGGTGTGTGGTGCCCAATACACAACACAGTGGTTTCTTATTGAGGCATGCCCCAAATGCAATTCTCTGTTATTGCAGTCCTAGTTTCATAGCACAGCTCAGCCAACAACATGAGTGATGAGGCAGAAAACTGCTCTAACAGAGCCAGGGTACAGTTGAACATTGGTGGACAGCTATTTAAGCAGATGTCAGACAAGTCGGACCCTGGGGACTACCAGACTGGGAGTATCAGGTAGGAGCTGGGAGCCACAGCTCATGCTGCAGACCCGAGGGGTGGAGGGGGGGACTGGCACACTGGAGGAGAATGAACCTGTGTTATTATGTCAGGTTACCCGCAGCATTTGTACTGTAACGGTGGCAAACTGACATAGTCGTCTTTGCTCTGAGACAAGCAGGCTGGCCGCCATCACATACAACAACGTATTTGATTGAGACCGGATTTTTAACTCCCAGTTGCTCTTCTCCTATCAGCCAAACCCGACGGCCGCTGCCTTGCTGCCCTTGCTGGAGGTTTGGATTTCCTGAAAAGGCTCGAGGTACTTCCCTTTCTCAGTTGTTTGCTGTTTCCCTTTTCTGTGGCACAAATTGTCTCCGTACTCTCGCCAGCTTTCCAGACCAGCCTGAAGGTCCACCCCAAGAAATGCTCCCAGCTCATCCAAGAATGGATGGCATCCTCTCCCCGTCACCATCTCAGGCTACACAAATCACTCCCAGCTCGCAGCCCGTCCATCCTGCAGAAAACCTGCCGTGGTAGTAAGGCTGACACAAATAAGTCTGTATCCAGTGGTCTCCCATGTGCCTGCTCAATGGGAGCAAATCCATCCATGAAAGTATGATGTGCGTGGAGCCCAGTGGCCCCCCACTGTTGTAATGCTGTTTTTCAAAACATAAGTTTGTGCTAATGCATCTCACAGCTTAAAGTTTTTTCTCTTGTGTTAAGGCAATGGCAAGAAAGATGCAGTGTAATTCTTGTATTATTCCTCAGATATGACATCAAGTATTGCATTTAGGTATGCAATAGAAAAGAACGTAGAAATAAGACTGAAAATCTGCAGCGTAATTCAGTGTGACTCTCCCTGCTACATTTTCAGCTCACCGCAATGCTTGCACACACACTTAAATGCAGGTGCAGATGCACTCCCTATGCGAAACAAGGTGACACCCTTCTCTCCCCTCCAGGTACCCCCCAAGTATCCCACTGCTTGGGGGCCCCTGGGTCGTGCAGGCACCCCTGGGGCTTTCAGGGCTGTGCATGGGCAGGTGGCAGCCGCAGGCTGGAGCGAGGAGCACGGGTGACTCCTGCACCACGGCAGGGAGACGACAGCTATCAGGGCTGCCCCTGAGGAAGGCACCAGAGCACTGTAAAGGGGGAAAAAAATAACATCTGCATATAAAAAGGGAATTTTGGATCAGCCGGCCCTGTTTTAGTACCCTAAAAAGTACAGTGATTGTGCAGTTAACTTACCAGCATAGAGGAGAAAATAAAAGAGTTAAAGCGAATAGTCAACATAGTCCCTGTTCTCTACTGGAGGAGAAGAAATCACTTCAAGGTAATAATAGACATAATTCTCTGCTCTGACAGACAACAGATGAAACAACACCACAAAAACTTTTCAACATTTCACCACGTGACAGTCTCACTGGCAAGTTAAGGAATGATGAGCTAGACAAGAATCACAGAAGGCACACAATTACTTAAAAAACAGGCTCCATGGTTCTCAGTCAAGAAGAGGGGCCATTTTAAGGGATAGGTCTCCTGGGCCTTGCTTTATCCCATATGATCTGGATGTGGGAAGAGAAAACTTATCTATTAACAGGTTTGCAGGCATTGCCAAGCTGGGAGTCCTCTGAAGGATTACAATTCCAAATGATCATAAAAAATTGGAAAAATGGTCCGAAATCAGTGCGATGGACTTCAGCCCAGACAAATTCAAAATGCACTAATTAGTGCCACCCTAGAACTAGATGTACAGAGACAAAAAGGGGAACGGCTGAGCAGGTAGCCGTGCTACCAGAAAGGTCACAACTGGAATGTGAGTCCATGTTGGCTAATGTCGCCAGAAAGGAGGTGTGTATCAGCAAGATACAGCGTGTAAGATGCAGATGATGATTGACTACTGACCAGTGATAAGGTTTCGGTTACGATCAGATGTGGACATCATCGCTGAGGAAGCACAAAATGTGGCGAGTCTGCATGACACCAAGAAGAGTGACATGCGATTTAGGGAATGTGACCTCTGGGGAAGGGTTGAGTGAATGTTGTTGGCTTTCCCTTGAAAAAAAAAATATTCTTAGAGGATTGCACATGGATGACAGAGATCACTTGTCCCTGGTCCACAGGGCATGGGTATCAGAAGATATTGAAGCAACGTGCTTCCTGGTTTCTGGCTCTGCTTGCTGGGGACGCCTGTTGCTGGTGGCCCTGCTGAGGCCGTGCTGTGTTCAGCCCATCGCACATGGGAGGGCTGGAGCTTCTTTCTTGATGGGAGGGCTGGAGCTTCTTTCTTGGGGTTTGGCAATCAAGGGGCTGATTGCTGCTGCTCCCGTGTAGACAGACTCATAGT
Organism: Fulmarus glacialis; assembly: GCF_000690835.1. Classification (NCBI taxonomy): domain Eukaryota; kingdom Metazoa; phylum Chordata; class Aves; order Procellariiformes; family Procellariidae; genus Fulmarus; species Fulmarus glacialis. The sequence goes on from NW_009208753.1 coordinate 36,425, forward strand.
GGTTTTGGAGAGCTCTGCCGGGAACTGGAAACCAACCCCATGGATGTGGCTGCAGAGTTGCAGCTCAAAAAGCACCCCCCCAAGAAACAAACAAACAAACCCAAAACCAAACCAACCAAGTGATCCTGAGCAGAAATAGGCTAATTTAAAAAGTACTAAGGTATTGTCTGATCAATAACACTCAACCCAAGCTGCATTTCAGGAACTAATTCATGCATTGATTTTCCCATTGATTTGCAGTAAGTGCTAGGTTCCTAGCTAGATTAGCAAAGGTATTTAGATATTAAACTGGAGTCATCTTAGTAGTCTTAGACACCTTAGTACTTAAATCCAGTTGACTTATAGTTCAGATTAGGTCTCTACGCAAGATGCTGTGATCCCACAAAGTCTCTTGCTACTTTCTGATCGTTCAGTGAACACGTTTAAAAATCTGGTTTTATATGCCCCAGTTGCTTTGAAAATGAGGTATGTTCTCCAAATCACTTGGGCTTTGCAAAGCCTTTTAAAACATGGGCCTAAACACCCAACCAGCTACCCTATGTCAGGCTAACTGGGTTTCTTGTGCTTGGGAGTTAAGGTTCATGGCTTGGTGTTTCAGTGAAGTTTCTAAATATTTTTACAGCTTATCACCAACCTGTTAAAGGATTCACAGATTCTGAGCTACCAGAGACATGGGCAGGCTATAGATAAAGTGACCAGCTGTATCATTGACAGCACATTTGGGAAACATTAACCAAAAGTAAAAGCCTTTTATAAGAAGGCCATAAAATGGCAGGAGGAATTATGTTTTTCCAAAGTTAATCATTGACTTTTGTTTATTTGGCTTTTTATAAAAAACTTTTTCCTTTCTCTCCTACAATGGATAAAACCTATAAAAGGCCCAGCAAATTGGATTCAGCCTTTTTTCTTCACGCTAGCCATGCTTGAAGGCTGATGAGACAGAGCCCGACAGAGAAGCTTACCTGAGGAAACCTACTTCATTGGGAGGTTCTCAGCCCGGACACGAATATGTTGGTCCACCTCTGCCTTCTCTGTGGTCTGAGCGCTGTTGTGACCCCTCAGGATGTCACGCAACAAGCCCAAATGTTTCTACAAGAGTTTAGCAGTAGTGCAGAAAGTATCAGCTATGAGAGGTCCCTTGCCTCATGGAACTACAACACCAACATCACCGAGGAGACTGCCAGGAAAATGGTAAGTGCTCTGCCCTGTGGGTTTTACTGTTGTTTTAGGAATCTGACAGCTACTTTCTAGTTTATTTTGGTTCCACCGAGGTTGGCTGAAATTGGAGTGCTACTTCTTTAGTAGCTGTGGTTTATTTTCAGGAGGGTAGAGGGGCTTGCTTTAATGTAGCAATGCCTCACTGGAGGTGCCTGGGCCACTACCAGCCTCTACAGCCTAGGGTTGGTGCCTGGGCTGCCCTCGCATTGCATGGGGGCGGCCGGGGGCTGGACTTGTCCCTAGCCATCACCTTGAGTCACCCCGGTGAGCACAGGGAAAAGGCAAGGGAGCGCTGCATGTTCGGCCCCAAAATCTGACCTGGATGGAGAGAGACGCCTTCTTTTGCTCGGGGTCCATCACCACCAGCGGCACCTCCCAGTGCGGTGTTTCTATCTGGGGCCCCTTTCCTCTTGGAGAGGGTACAGCCAGGAGGCGATGGTCTTCTCCCAGGGCCCGGGCTAGGTGCTGCCCTGCGGGAATGGGATTCCCTCGTGAGCTTAGGTCTCCCACTTTTCGTAAGACTGAACTTACACTGGGCTTTTTACTGACACAGACAACGCTCTCTTGTCTCTGTTGCTGAAATTGTTTTACTTCTCACTGAATATGCAAACATTTTCTGAATGCAGGCATTCTATTAAATGTTTGTTGATGGTTTTATATAGTGGTCCACACCCTTTACCTAGTAGCGAACCTTTCCCCCCGCCCCCGATCACTCTTCTCATAGTCAGGGCTGTTGGTAGACTGCCTGGAGGTATTAAACTGGGAAAAATGAAGTGAGATCATGGATTTCCAAATGGCAGCAGTGGAGTTTGTAGTACAGTGGTCTAGTACGTTGGTTTGAAAGTCAATTTCTATCTGCAGGAAGGACCACAGCATTTGTACTTACGCTATCTTGCAACGCAGTTCTCCCTGCTTCTCAACACCAACCTCTAGCTGTCCCAGCCAACGGGGTCTCTAGGCAAGTACTGTGTTTTTCAAGAGCAGTCAGCCATGATCTGGCTGGTTACCGATATTGCCATGCCTCAGCCTAGCATCTCGTAGCCTTGGAGCCTTTCAAAATGAAAAAAAACACCTTGGATTTTGTAGCTGTGTGTATTTTAAAGTTAACTCAAGCTTTACAGAAAAACCAATTCAGAGCATAAAAATGAAGCTGAACATCCTACATCTGCTTTTGCATAATGGTTTAGGTCTTCCACTTTGTGGTCTTACAGCTTAATTAAAACATGGTTTAATTATCATATTTCTTAATTAAAGCAAGGAGACTGGTTGCTGGAAGAAATCCTAATGACTAATCATTGTCAATCTGGAATGTTTTCCAAGGCACCAGGTACTTAAACTGTAATGTTTCCAAACACATAAAATGAAAGCCCTGTATAGTACTTTCAGCATTAATGAGATGCTAATAAAATACAGGAGGAGATACCAGCAGTAAGAACCAATTAGTCCAGCGTTCAGAGAGAACGTTTTCTCTCACTTGATCTCTTCAGTAGCGCTGGTAATAAACCCACTGCTTCCCCTCCTCCCTTTCTGCTGGAGGAGCAGAGTTAATGAATACTGTCCCTTCTGGCTTCTTCCCATCCATTTTCCTTGTAAATTGGGCCACAAACCCTGTAACTATTCCTTTGACTTATCAACCAGTTTCTCTAACGGGGGAAAAACCAGGCAGCAAGCTAACATGTTTCCCCCAGCTTTTGTAGCCAAAGAGCCCCGTTCTCCTGCCCCGCTGCTCCTAAGGCACCTCTCTGTCCCTGCTCAGGACGAGGAGCTTAGAAACAGGTTTACAGAGTGATGCTCTTCCTCTGGGCCCTTACCAAGCTCTTGCCCACTGAGCTTTGCAAGCCGCTGAGCAGCGAATGCTCTGCCCAAGGGGAGAGCTTGGAACGCCTGCCGGTGACGGCTGCCCTCCCGCAGAGGGGCTGCGTGGGCAGGGGGAGATGTGGGGACGGGACTGCCAAGGGCTTACGTCTGCCACCGCCTCTCTCGCTGGAGCCTAAAGCAGGTACGGTGGGTCCATCGCGCACGGGGCTGGATAATCCGGGCACAGCCCTGGCGAAGGCGTTGGCCTCGCCGTGGGTTTGCACAGGGGTGAAGTGTGCCTGAAAGAGCTCTTCAGGCGCAATATGACATTTGCGTTTCCTGATGCCTCGGCAGGGAGGGGTGGGCGTTACAGGTGCCCGCTCCACAACCCGGAAAGCTCTGGCATGAACACAATTAATTAAACTCTCCCAAGGACTCAGGTTAATTAGTATTGTTCTTGTTGCCATTTGGGATGGGTGCTGATGTGTTAAACTATGTGCAAACACATTAAAAAGAGGTGAATAAGAATAAGACAGTCCCAAATCCAAATAATGTCCTTATGGTGCTACTTTGTGCACTGAAATTTGGGAGTTTCACGTGTCACGGTACGTAGTTGCAGCAGTGGTAAAAGCAGTCTTATGCAAAACATTGAGGTTTTGCATGCCCAGTTTATGCACCTGTTTAGAGCCTCCTATGCCTAATTATAATCTTTTATTTACCAAAACTTCAGGAGAAAGTGATATTTACATAATGAAAAGACTCAATATCAGTATCCTGGCTGCTGTCTGTCACTGCTACTGAAGCAGAAATGGGGAATAACATCTGTGTCACAGAACACTTGTGCCCTGGCTTGTATCTGGTTTCTGTTAGGCACAGGTAGGTGAAGAAAAGCACTAAGGGAAGAATACGTGGTGATTTAGAGTAGCAGGGAACACAGCTAGGTGATGCTGGATCAATTATAACAAGCATGGTGTGAGGAGACAGTCCTGCTTTTTGCTATTTCCAAAGAAAAATGGTTATCTGGATTTGTGAATAAAACAAAGCCAAAAAGTTCTCCAGAAAGTGCTCAACCCGCAATCCACAGGTGGTCTCCACAAATGAAGTTCTCCCCAGAAGTAATATTTTTGCCCACTGAGTACATCAGGCTGCTGCACTCTTTTGGCGGAGTAATTCAGGGTTTGTGTGAACCCCTTTCAGAATGAGGCAGATGCCAAGTGGTCCGCATTTTACGACGAGGCCTCCAGGAACGCCAGCAGCTTCCCGTTAGCCAGCATCCACGATGCTCTCACCAGGCTCCAGATCCAGATTCTTCAGGACAGAGGATCATCTGTGCTGTCACCGGAAAAATACAGCAGAGTAAGTTGCTGAATGTAGCTCATTTTTGTCGGGTGAGTTGAGCTGCCTCCCACAACACCCCCGAGGGAGGGCACGGTGCTGTCGCCACCCTGCTTGTCTCGGGATGATGCTGCCTCCAAGCATCGGTACGGAGAGTGTACCTCTACAGGGTGCTCATAGCAGTACAGGGCTGGAGGGGTGGTCTGGCTTAGGAAGCTGGTTCCCCTTCAAGTCAGCAGTTTTGCCACGTAATCCGTGCAGTGAATTTCAAGCATGCACACGCCTCAGAGTTGTCCTTGCACAAATGGCCGGATTAGTCATAAGAGGAAAAAAGGACCTCTGGTAAGTTCTTGGCTAAGTCCAGACCTAGGGCAATGAGCAGAAAGAGATGGGTCAAAGGACATTCAATGAGTCAAAAAGGTGGAGGTGGAGGAAGTCTTTTTTTCCTCTGCACGTGTTGCATTGTCAGACTGTGAAAAAGAGGGGATGTTTCTATGCAGTGGGCATCCTGGAATGCCTGACGTTGGGGAGGGTTGGTGACCTCCTTCCACAGAAAGCTGCTGAAGGCCAGCAAGTTTTAGCAAGATTCATAACGAGATTTGACATTTTCACTGACAAGTTCATGTAAAAGGCATGTATATGGATAACGACTATATGTGGAATTGGAGTGAGCAGCTATGCAAACTCCAAAGGGATTAATAACCAAACACTTGAGGGTTAAATTAGTTTCCTTTGCTGGAGATCAAATTGAAACATAGCATTGAGTGAAGGGATCCTACAGTCCTGATTATAGGAGGATCCTGAGATTTTTCTGCTAAGATCAGCAGTGTTAACCACCGAGCAAGAAAAGCAGCAGACTGGCTGGATCTCCTGTCTGATCCAAATGAGATGTGTGTCTGGAAAGACAGATTACCTTGTTGGGAATGCTGACAGTTCATACAAACTTATATTTATTTTGGAGCACAGCAGTGCACTGATGGTAATGCTGTCTCTGTTGAGGAGGTATTTTCTTCAATATCCTCCCTGTTTAGACACTTGCAGTTTCCTAGATAAATGGCCTTTGGGGCTGGAATTGTTGATTCTTGCTTGAAAAGTGGCTTTTTGTACAGTCTGGTGGGATTCCATAGGAATATTTAAATATTATTCTCTGATACAAAAATTTCCCTGGGCGCCCACTTATTTTAATGCTGACAGAGATAAAGTTAGAGCTAGTCATTAACTACCCCTCCCACTGACCGTTCTACATAGGTCTGATTTAAAGCTTTAAATGAGAAATAACATAGTCCTAAAGGAAAAGCTAAAAGCGGTGCATGTTTTTCTTGAGGTATGAAAACCTGAAAACATAACAAAAAACAAAAACAGCTACGTAGCATAGCTTCTGAGATAGAGCTGAATGATATCAGATGCATTTGGCCTTCGGCTGACCCAAGACATGAGCCGTAACTTCTCTGTAATGGAGAACAAGCAGATCTATGCAATCAGCACGATGCGATGTTAAAAACCATAAGCAACAGTCAGTCTGGCAGCATCTGCATTTTGCTGCCATTCAAAACCACGACCTACCTGGAAAGTTTAGGTGGGTCCACGCTTATGGAAGCACATTGCTAAACTTTATTGTTTTATTGCTGCTGTATATTGATAGCTCTCTCGTGATAGTCTGTGCTCATTAAATCCAGAGCTCTGTCTGACTGGATATTAAGGACCTGTAGATTACGTCACATATTTGGGAGATTATCTGTCTTTTCCAGTTAGGTCCTGGTTCAGTAATGCATTTAGGCAAATTCTTTCATTAATCTCTACTGAGCTTAAACATATGCTTAAATGTTAAGCTGGTGGGTGAAGTGTTGAATCGAGCTCTTAAGGAATTAGCATAATTGGCTGTTATTTTGCACGGAGTGGGTTTCTAATGGGCTATCTCGCATCTAACTTGCAGCTGAGCACTGTGCTAAATACAATGAGTACCATCTACAGCACCGGGACCGTCTGTAAAATCACTGAACCGACTGAGTGTTTGGTGCTGGAGCCAGGTACGGTACTAACCACTGCCCCTACTGTGTCCTTTACACTGAGGGTTCAAAAAGAAAAAGCCCAAGGGTGGCTCCTGACTGTAAGAGAACAGGCTGTCATTTCAATAGATATATCCTGCTATCTAAAGCTTAGTCATAATTTAATTGCACCTTGCAGTTCAGGGACCTCCAGTGGGCCTGCTGCCCACGAGACATACTGTCTCCTACTTGTAGTAGATAAAATTTGGAGAGGGCTGCTCAGCTTGTGTGACAGCCTGCTTGTCACCTGGGGTTTGTCTACGTCACAGAAAGTCTATTTTTTTCCCCTGTCATCAAAGTCTTGTTGGACTCAACATTGCGTTGAGGCCAGTCCCAAGAATGCTACCAACTTAAGGGAAGCTACTGCAGAGACAGCATTTAAGGGACTCATGATCTGCTCCATGTCTCTTAAAGGGAAGAAGGGGAACACCTTCAATCAGAAAAGGACGCAATAAAATAATGGGATATTTCAGTATATCAAATACAAAGTGTTTTCTTCTTAGTTCATGAAATTTCTTTTGCTTTGGCTCATTTGCCTGCTGTGAAAGAAAAATAAAAAGATTCTGCTTTTTCAAGGCCTAGTACTTATTTTTTCGTTCTGACAGGTCTGGATGCTATTATGGCTAACAGCACAGATTATCATGAGAGACTGTGGGCCTGGGAAGGCTGGAGAGCTGATGTTGGCAGGATGATGAGACCATTATACGAAGAGTATGTTGAACTTAAAAATGAGGTTGCAAAGCTTAATAGTAAGTCACAATTTTTTTTCTTTTTTCTGGCTTCCAGAAATTAACAAACATAGCGCAGTCTTGCACAATTTGCACAGGAATTCAAAACCTGTACTTTTTTACACATTGATGAGCCGCGCTTTGCACATAATTTGCTCTGGGTGTGCACGTTGCAAAGTGAGAGGCAATGCAGACAGGTGCCACTGACCAGACCAGAGGTCTGTCACCAGCCTGGAACAAAAGGGGGATGTCTTTGTTGGCACTTTTCCCAAACGCCATAAATGCATCAGTGCCCTTCATTACATACTGCCTTACCCAGAACTGCACTGCTTGTGACTTATGGGCAAGCACGTTCAATTTAAACAACTTCTGAGTGCTGCTGAGTCTTGGCAATATCTCCTCTTTTCTGTCAGCCTTGACCTTCTTGCACCAGCCGCAAGCAGTGGTACATTTATAAGCATTATGCCCTAACTGGAATGATCAGATTTGGTAGGCCTGGGCCAGTTGATCCAGTCAGGTGCTTAAAAAGGATTTTGCACTAAGGGAAGTGTAATTCCAGTCAGAGATCTCCACACAAATCATAGAGAACTCTCTTTTCAAGGAACAATGGCAGGTGGCTGCTAATTTTCTTTGGCGGTCTTCTAAAATAGCTTCTGAAGTAGCTACATCATCTGTCTCTTGGCCAAACTGCAGCTGTATCACCTGCTTTCCCATACTCCTTGTTTTGTGAAAAATGTCAAGCTGGAGCTAGACACCAGGAATAAGAAATTATAGTCCAAGCAGTTACACAGGAAAAAAACAAACATGAAGGAATGGTCATTATGACCTTCCCCCATACCACTAAGGAAGAGACCTCAGCTATGAGCCATTTCTACTCCAGGCTTGATGGAGCTCAGTGGACTGGAAGACTTAGTGGAACTGGGAGCTAAATTTCAGTCCTGGTGTCTATAGCTGCCCTGGTGGTTTTGTTGCTGGAGGAGGGGGCCCATATTCAATATCCACCAGCTTATACCTTCTGTGAAAACCCCTTAGTTCTGCCCTCCCTCATAGCCGCAGGAGGTCCAGTCAGGAGTGATGATTTCCTTTGACCTCCATCTCCAGCTGGAATGACCCTAATTAGCAGATAACCATGACTGCAATTTCTGCGTTTCTTGGAAATCTCTTGTACCTGCATGTTTGTGGGACAGAGCGTTTGGGGAGCACTCTCCTCCCCTCTAGACCCAGAGCATCTCACACTTTGCCGCTATGCTTTGGGGGAAAGGTTGCAGGTCTGCATGGGATCAGCAGGGAGCTGCACTGCTCCTGCAGACCTGAGCAGTGGTGTCCTGATGTGATGCATCCATGCTTTACAGGTTATTCTGACTATGGAGATTATTGGAAAGCAAACTATGAAGTGGACTATACAGAAGAATACAAATACAGCCGTGACCAGCTGGCCGAAGATGTGGAGAAGACATTTGAGCAGGTAGAAGCAGGAAAAAGCTCTCACCTGGGCCACAGGATTGTGCTTTGTGATGGTGGGCTCATGTGTCGATGTTGTGAAGGAAGATGAGACCTGCTCTAAACTGGCTAATCTCAGTCTATGTGGGAGACATTGGGAGACATACATTACATTTTTACCTCTGCAGCCATTGTAGGACCAGCTTGGTCCCCTCAGGCTGTGCAAAAGGCTGGGAAAGAGGGAGTTCTGCAGATCCATGTCTCTCCTCCAGGTAGAACCCATGGGAGGACGTATGTTTCCCATGGGGTAGATGGCATCCGTGATACTCCGCATCTAAAGTTAGCAATGCTCCCTCCCTCGTACCTCAGCAGGACTTCTGGGGCTGGGATCTGGACTCAGTGCTTGAGCCCTGAGGCAGGGGGCAAAGCTCAGCTGCAGGTTTGGGGTGCATTTACCTGCCGGGAGAATTTCGTCAGAGACACCTTTGAGGCTCTCTGTTTAGGAGGGATGAGTGGTGTAGGGCAAAGAGAAAATAATTTGTTTTCTTCTCCTCCTCTGCTTCCAGATAAAACCTCTGTACCAGCAGCTGCATGCCTACGTGAGGCACCGGCTGGAGCAGGTCTATGGTCCCGAGCTCATCAGCTCCACGGGATGCCTCCCTGCTCACTTGCTGGGTATGTCAACACGGTCGTGTCATGCAAGCCTGACTTTGTACACAGGACAGTCACCTTCAAGGCATATGGGAACAGAGTACTCTGCTTGTTTAATCAGGATATTAACAAACAGATTACAGATAAGAGAAGGGGAGAGGAGAAATGGAGAAGTCGTCCCTGGCAGAGATGACACAGGTGCTTAGCAGCAGAGGCAGGCAGGGAAGGCAGGTGTCCTCCTCCTCGCCGGGGCTGGCGGCACCCTGCTCAAAGCTCCAGCTCTGGGCTGAGACTTTTCCCTCCCTTCTGCAGCACTTGTCTTCCTTAGAAATGGGAGTTTCAAAGAGACTTGTTTTGCCTTTTAAATCTTATCCTAAGCTCCCACATTTCATGAATTTGCTTTCAAAGCATACAACATCAAGTTGCTCTAACTGTCATGTACATGAACACAGCAGCAGCAATCCCATGGACTAACAACATGGATGTTCAGGTATGAATAGGCCTTTAGGAAGGTGATCAGTTCTGAAACGGTATTGTACAAGAATAGCTGATCAAGGGGAACAAAAGAATCTTTGATCTGAGTTTGACCTATGCACGACTTCCCAGAACTGCTCCCCTCCACATCAGGATCAGACCTGTTTAAATGTATAGCAGTCTCTATTTATGACACTGCACAATTTATAGAACTGTCTGGCACTTTTGAACAATAGGTAATCAATCATTTAAAGTATTTCTATGTTTCTCTCTTTTTTTGAAGGTGATATGTGGGGTAGATTTTGGACAAATCTGTATGCCTTGACCGTTCCCTATCCAGCCAAACCAAACATTGATGTAACTTCCACAATGGTTGAAAAGGTAAGACATGCCTTTATGCAGTATTATGTAACAAATCTAAATGGTATAAAAATTGTACACCACATGTCAGCTGCTCTCTAGAAAACCATAGCTGCCCTAAGGCAGACACAGTGGCAGCAAAGCATTGCTTTCTGCGTCCTTTTTTGCTCTTCACCTTAATGTGTTCATGCATTTTCCACTGCATCTTTTCCCTTAGCTGTTCTCCTCTCTTTCTTCCCCACCCTCTTTGACTGGCTTAATCTTGGCTCCAAGTCTATTTTCCTCAGAGACACCTATCTATTAAGAGATATATTTCATAGATATAAATATTTCAGGTCTCATGGAGTTGGCTGGTATCAAATATAACCTTTGCCAGCCATAACTATAATCAAATAGTTTGTATATCGCAGGGTTTTTTTTGCCAGTCTTATTTATTTGGTTACAGCTAGGAAACTGCAATGCTGCCTCTTATCTTTTGATAACTGCATAGCACCATAAGGTCTGTGTTTGAGATCTGTAGTGCTAACAGCTGTGACAGCACCTTTACCAGACCGAGAGCACGGGTGAAGATAACTCTCTGTAGTCTTGCCCAAGCTTCACTCCTTTTATAAAATAAAAAGTGATCGGTGGAATTTGATTTCTGAAATGTGATTATTCACCTGAAATCTGTCCTCCTCTCATAAGGAGCATTCCATGCAAGTGTTATGCTGGCAAGAGAAGGAATAGCTAAATTTGATTCATAAGCAGTTTGCACAAGTCTGCATTAAGCTCACCTCTATTTTACAGTACTAACCCCCTTGTAGTCATAAATTTGTGTATATTGAAGTACCACCGTGAGGAGGGAAGCATTACTTACAGAGCCTCGGGGCAAAGGCTGGACTCATCCTTGTTGGTGGCTGTGCCCAATTTAGGATTCTCATCCAACTGAGCTGTCTGCCACCTAAATCTCTGCAAAAACTCAGTCCAGTAAATGCAGAGCTCCTGCTATGTAAAATAATAAAACTGCTGAATGACAAAAATATTCTGGACATTAACATGTAGTTACAATCTGATAAGCAAATCCTCTAGATACATTTGCCAGGTTTTATGGTTCTGGCCAAGATCTCCTCTTGTGCTCATCTGCTGGGAGTGCAGCTCCGCTCCCTCAAACGAGTTGTCCCCAACCGAAGTGGCTGAAGGGTCGGATCCTAGATCTGATATGCTACTGACAGGAA
>NW_009208753.1:47755-50351 GCF_000690835.1 Fulmarus glacialis
AAGAAACCTATTTTGTTTGAGTGGAAAACACTTAATTCCAGTTCCCAGCAGAATGTACAGAAGTGCCGAAGGCAGACACTACCGTCTTACCCTCAGTAATTCAGGTGCTGATCTGAAGTCGCTGGGAGATAAATATCAAGTCAGCTGCCCTGCGTTAAGCCGGCTGTCGGGAACAGGCTCGGTGCAGAAGCAGTGGTTAATGGTGGTGTTGTCTCTTTCAGAAATGGGATGCAATTAAAATATTCAAAACCGCTGAGGCCTTCTTCACCTCCATTGGCCTCTACAAAATGACTGAGGGCTTCTGGAATAACTCCATGCTCACAGAGCCAACCGACAACAGGAAGGTTGTCTGCCATCCTACGGCCTGGGATCTGGGGAAAAATGACTACAGGTACTGCAATTACTATGACCCCTTGTTATACCATCTCGTAGAACATTCATATTTTCACTAAAGGTGCACCATGCTGGTTTAAGTTACAATTTTCCCTTACTTATTTTTTGTTTCTGGCTGATAAGAGGTGAAAGGAAGACAAGAGAGCAGGGATCTTGTGGGACTGTAAACCTTTCTGTGTAACTTTTTCTGTCAAGACCTAAGGACTACTCTCAAATTTAAGCAGAGAAGTGACTATTATTTATATGAGTTATAGAAATAATTACTATGTTCTAGGGCTTAAGGAATAAGCAGAAATGCGGGTGCTTGTGGATATCAATGAGATTTGTGGACACCTGCACGTTCTGCAGCAATCTCACAGGGCCCCTGGGTAGCAAGTGAAAACCTCCTGAGAGCCCACTGACTATCTTTAGCAGATATATCCAGTTTCATGAAAATCCATCAATCTCTTCCATATTTGGGAAAGGAGAGGGCCAGCAAGTTCCCACACAATGAAGTCTCCTGGGGCAAATTCTGTCCCCTCTTGCAGTCCCCGTAGTTACCTGGGGAAAGAGGCTGGTCCCCAGCAGAGCCTTAGTGAAAGCTGCCAGCCTCACACCTCACACCTCGGCAGTCTGGGGAAGGTGAAAGGAAATCCTATTTGGAAGAAATTCCTTTGTTAACTAGTACCTACGTGAGGATGAAGTAGCAGGAGTCGCTGACACACAGTTTTTTTTACACTGCTGTCTGCCTGAGTTTGATGGTGGGTACTCACTCCAACACACGCAGTGAGTTTATCGCCAAGTTTCAGACGGCAGCTGCTTCTCGCAAAACAGCAATTTTTTCTTACTCCCAGCACACTTTCAAGGTAGCTGAAAGTGTTTTGCCAAGATGCCCTCCAAGCCTTGCTCTTGCAGGAGAAACTGCACCCCATGCTAGGATGTGGCTGCCAGGTTTTTGCAAGGGGTGAGGGGCGTTCGCAAGCTCTGGAGGCTGCTTTGCCCCATGGTTGTGGCAGGCAGGGCTCGGGCAGCAGCTGGCTGGGCCACCGTCTCTCTATCCACAAACACTTTGCTCTGGCGCACAGGATCAAGATGTGCACCAAAGTGACCATGGATGACTTCCTGACCGCGCACCATGAGATGGGCCACATCGAGTACGACATGGCGTACTACGTGCAGCCCTACCTGCTAAGAGACGGCGCCAACGAGGGCTTCCATGAAGCAGTAGGTGAAATTATGTCGCTTTCTGCAGCCACTCCTCAGCACTTGAAATCTCTTGACCTCTTAGAGCCAACTTTCCAAGAGGATGAAGGTAAATAAATGCATAAATATTATATATTTAAGTGAAAACACTTGCAGGCCTTACTTTGCAGCAGAAGATCGTGTCTGCAAGCTGAGTGAGCAACTGAGAAGCATCTGAAAATCCTACCTCACCAACTTACCAGAAATACTATTTTTTTCCCAAATTACATCATGAAGCAAGGAACACTACTTAATAATGCCACTAAATAATTTAGAAACAAATAGCTAGCACTTCGTTACCTTCAGCACTTAACAACTCATCCCAAAATCTTCATAGTTCATTTGGATGAGCCTCTAATAATCTTTTCAATTCCTGTTGCATGAATCTGTACATATCTCTACCAAGGTATGTATTTAGCAGTTCAAATGAAACTGAGGCGTTGAGATTTACATCTCCCATTTAAGTGAATATTGATGGACAACGTAGGTAGGCCCTCATTATAATCCGGTTTGTCTTGCTTCTCTGAGTATTACCTTATAAGGATGGAGATATACCAAAGTCCTCAGCTCAAAATTCCCCAGAGCCTGGGAGGGTTTTCAATGGAGGATAATGACATGTAAATGCCAAAGGGTTAGGTTATTTAAGCAGTCAAGGGAAAAGAAAGAGAGACAAAACTGTATACAATACTTAAGTGATTTTTTCTCATGTTTTTTTTCAGTAGTTTTCTTCCTTCCACTTTTTCCTTAGTGAAAATCTGTAATTCAAGCCAGATGTAAGCATTAGCTGTAAAAGGAAGCAACTTTAGCTGTCTAATCAAATACTAATTGCTACCATAACCATTTCCTTAACTACTTCTCTCTTCAGAAACTGAAATCAACTTTCTGCTCAAACAAGCGCTAACGATTGTTGGAACAATGCCTTTTACTTACATGCTGGAGAAGTGGAGGTGGATGGTGTTTAGGGGTGAGATTACAAAGCAGG
>NW_009208753.1:50382-57419 GCF_000690835.1 Fulmarus glacialis
GGTGGGAGATGAAGTAAGTTTGAGAAACAAGGAGGATTTTTTTCAAATGATCCTGCAAAACCATCCCTTCCTAGTGACTCAGCATACTGAGGTGCCTGTGTCCTCCGTAGTGCAGGATCTGTCTCTCTACAAAGCCCAGTAGAGTGCCAGGTGGAAACACCCAGCGTGGTGCAGACAACATATGCAAGCCATGTATCCCCATTAGCACTGTGTTCAGCCCTGGGTAGTTTACCCTGCCCCTCGGCAGACTTTCTCCTCATTTTTAGGGCCAGCTTCTCTGATAAAGACAGCCCATGGCCTTTGCACGAGGTGTTCCAGATCCCAGGATCAACATTGCCGTCCCCGCGACGCATGCCCCAAGACATCTTCGTAGCTTAAGTACAGCCCTTCCCTAAGCCTCATCGGGCGTATGCTCTGGTTTGCTCCCCACCTCCTTAAGGACAAGTGGAAAGTGAAGTTCATCATACTTGCCAGCCTGAGAAGCATACAGATCTCAATCTACCAAATATCTGTGCGCACTTCTCTGCTTTGCGTTTCCTCCTCATTCTAGAGTGGTTTTGGAGGCAAATTGTCTGAAAGACTCCAGACTGAGTCTTTCATCTCTTATGGATTAAGATACCGCCTTTCTCAGTCAAGAAAATACAGTTCCCTTGGCAAGTAGCATCCAGAGGTGCCTTTTCAGATTATCCCCACCAGCCAATCTATTTTCAGCTCCCTGGAGCTCAAGATTAAAAGCGGTTTGATTCAGACTAGATTCTGTCATTTCCTGGGGTGGTTAACATGGGGGCAGAAAAATACAAAGAAACCAAACAAGCCCCACACTGAAAATGGAGTCTGCACTCTAACGTGAACACAAACAGTGAGCCTCCATCAGCAAACAAAATCTATAATAAAACTTGATATAAGCACGCCTCCTGACCCACTGTAAAAATCAGTCAGCTTTGATTTATTCAGAAGTAGCAGAGATGTCAGAGAAACAGAGAATGACAAATTGTTCAGGGAAGCTTATCACATCTGTTGTAGCAGCACTGCAAAGCTCTCTGCTGGAACAAGACCTTGAAATACAGATTTACGGAAAATATTTCCATGTAAGCTTATTACCATTTTCAGAAATTAGGGCATGGGTTTGTTTCCATAGTACTGCTCAGGAAACATGCTCTCAGGAGAGAAAAATAAAGAGAAACCTCGTCTCCAGCCCAGTGGCACAGCAGGCCATACACCTTTAGGGTCACGCAATCTCTGCACACCCTTACCCAAGGATGGGCCAGGGCATGAGGTGTGTGTGAAGCTCATGTCTAGATTATTTCACACCACTAATTACTCCCTGCACACCCTGCTATCATACAAATCCTTTCCTTGCACCATCAGTTTCAAAGCAGCTTCTTCTCTGTGGTCTCCAGCTGTGGAGTAGTACTCATGTGGGGTTACTGGGAGCTGTATATACTTCTTGTGTTTGAAAGTGTGAGAGGTGCCCATATGTATCAGACAATACAGAGGAAGAGCAGGGTCAGATTATTTTTCTTTATTATCTGTTAATGGAAATCCTGTGTTTTTCTTTCACCCCCAGGAGAGACATAGTTGGCGTTGTCGAACCCATCCCTCATGATGAAACCTATTGTGACCCTGCGGTGCTGTTTCATGTGGCCAATGATTACTCATTTATAAGGTAGCTCCATCCTTGCTCAGTGTTTAATTCATGACTTACTTACATTTTGGGTACAGAACAAGCCCCGACTACCTAAAACATCTACTGGAGTGTCTCAGGACACAACCTTATTTTGTTTAAAGTCCTGGATGAAGGTCACTGATTTCAGTGGAAGTATTTCTGTGGACATCAGGGGCTGCTTCGTAGCAATCTCTGAGCAGCCAGGAGGCTGCTGAGCTTCTTGCCAAGCAGAGAAGCTTCATGCTGCCATCAAACCAGTGGGAGCACATCTGTATGAGGTGCTTCCCTCTTGGGGAGACAGCGTGCCCTGTACCACTGTCACTTGGGCCATGCACGTGCAGCCCTGAAGCAACGAACTTTGGACGTGCCTCTGTGTCCCAGCTTCCTCATTTTAGAGGGTTCATCCAGAGCGGAGAGTTGGGCCTTAAAAATCTTACTCACTCCTGGTTTATGTGCCAGCAAACAGATTTGCGGCTCTTCTGCTGCATTTGATCTTGGCATTTTGTTAAATCTGCATTAGTGCAGCCTATAAATATCAGCTGGCCTCCCTCCCTGCAGTCCAGCCTCCCAAGCAGGAGTGCTGGCTGACACAGCAGAGATTTCCAAAAGCCGAGGGCTCGGGGGTTTCCTTGCCAGATGACTAACAAAACCTGTGCCTTCCTTCTCCTTGCCCTTCCTTTAGGTATTACACCCGGACCATCTACCAGTTCCAGTTTCAGGAGGCACTTTGCAAGGCAGCTAACCATACCGGCCCTCTTCACACATGTGACATTACCAACTCCACAGCAGCTGGTCAGAATTTGAGGTAACAAAGCAAATTTCTCACGCGTAATAAATAAAAAACCCTAATTCATCCTTGAAAGCTTCTGGAGTCAATGAACTTCACCTGAAAATTTAGGATATGTCTACTCAGTTTATTTTGACAGGTTGACGAAATTTATATCAGCTGAGGATCTAAACATCAAAGGTTTAATTGCCTGTTAATGAGAAAATAATTTATTTTTATTAATAGGAATGATGGGAGGAAGGAGGGAATTCAGAAGCAAAAAAGAAAACTTTGATACCGATTGCAGATTGTTTTGCTAGATGTCTAGATGGAACATGGCAATAACATATATTACCTCTCCTTCCACATACACAGACAATTGCTTGAATTAGGCAGATCCAAGCCCTGGACTCAAGCACTGGAAGGCGTAACAGGAGAGAAATACATGAATGCAGTGCCCTTGCTCCACTACTTCGAACCTCTATATAAGTGGCTGCAAAAAAACAATTCTGGCAGATACGTTGGCTGGAAAACAGACTGGGCTCCATGTACGTACGGCTTGTGGGTGAATTAAGGACACTCGTTAGTCCTCACAGCCCTTGACTAGCAAAGTCCCTCTCTCTTGCAGCTGGTGAAGGCTCTTCTCCCTATGGAAACAGGGTTATGGGAAATATACGCCAAGCAGTAAGCTGTACTCATAGGAAGGCAGACTGGCTTCCTTATGGCCAAAGCTGGAGAAGTCAGCACACATGGGGTTTGTCACAGCCTCACCCAGTTTTCAGAAATACAGTTTATTTTTTTAATAGTGGCAGTGCTGAGAGTGTGGGATGGCTGTGCAGAGGGAAGAAAGACCAGAGGCTTGGACTTGTGTGGTGCTTGCTTGCCTGAGAGCGGTCCGCCTGTTCTGCAGGGCTGGGAGCCACTGGTCCTGGGAGCCAGAGGACCCTGAACTGGGGGCATAGGGGCAAACCAGTACAGAAAAATTACTACTATTTTGTTTGCTGTCATGTGCTAGTCAAAGAAGGGAGCTCAAGGGGAGGAAAAGGAGGAGACAGTGGAAAAATGCATTTTTCAGCCTATTGTCGTGACACTGAGTGTTGAACCACCCAGGTTATATATATGTAGTCACTGTCAGTACTGAAGAGCACCATAACTCTTACAGTGCTGTGCCAGTCTCTAATGGTGGGATTCACCTAACCAGACACCAACATCTGCATCTGAGCTGCTCATTCCCAATGGCGGGAAAGAGGCATTTCCTTTGGGTGATGCCTAGAGAAGACTAGAGGACTGCACTCTGGAAGTGTTTGCTCTTTCTGTCTACTACAAAGCCAGACTTGGGTGACTGAAGCTCAGATGCGGATGTTTGCAGTAGAGGTGGCTGAAGGGAAACAGGATCAATCCCACCAAGCTGGCCGGGGGAGCAGGAGAACCTGTAAGGAAACTCTAGCCATCCCAGCATTTCCCAGGGACAGACTTTCTGTCGCTGCAGCTCTGACGTGGCCCTTGTTTCTTTTTAAACCAGATTCTGGCAATGCCATCAAAGTGCGCATCAGCCTGAAGGCAGCACTGGGGGACCAGGCGGTAAGTGTGTTTGCGCTGTGGCACTCTTCCCATTGCTCGGGCAACCAAGATGTTGTGCTAATGGCTCTCAGAAAATAAGGCAGGGTATAGCTGATCTTTGTGTCTGAAGAGTGGCATCAGCTCAGGTGAAGGGTTATCACATGAAAGATGTCTCATCTCAGTTTGTGGTCAAGACTCCCTCTACAGTTAGTGGAGGGACCTCTCCAGGGAGTGATCCCACCCATTTTAAGAAAGACATCTCAGCTAGGTGAGTTATTCTGTGGAGGTACCAATCATTTTTTACCTGCTACAGGACAGGCCTGAAGGGCTAGCATAGGGGAACCCGTGTACCCGAAAACGGCTATATTTTTCCCAGCTATCCTGATGTGTCTAAATAAAGCCTTACCTAATTTCTTCTAATTTCCATGATCATGGCTATGGTGGCTGCCTTCAGAAGTTATTATTAGAGCAGCTACTTCACATTTAAATGTGGGGCTAAAGCAGATGGGTTGAATCCCCCTCTCTATTCTCAAATGCTCTTGATTTCACACTAAAATACTTCTGTCAGCATTCTTTTGTAGATTTTTGTTTGCCTGTTTGCTGTAATTTTTCCAGGCCCTGATATATTCGGCTGCCTACCTGCCCTCCAACCCTTATGCAGAAACAGCTTTGTTATAAAGATAGTGGGGGGCAATGCAGCTGCTTCTGTCTCAGATGAGGAGAAGGGCTTTCATTCCCAAGAGCTTGTCTGCTTTCCCCAATTACACCAGCTGGTCCAATAAAACGTATTACAGCAACCGAAAAAAATCATCAAAGCCAAAGATGTTTTTTAAGATTTTAAACAGAGCATTGGCTTAGCCCATCTGCTTAACCCAGGCTGAAAATTTGCTCCTTATTCTAGCTGTGCCTCTTCATGCTAATCTCATGGAGGCAGCGTAGAAGGCTTAAGTGCAGACACTTCATTCCTGTTAATAGCCATTTTCACCTTGCAGAACATTAGTAATTTTCCAAGAATGAGTATGTCATCAGGCGGTGCGTCAGAGCCTATTGGACTAGCAAGAACACAATACCATGGGCTCATTTTTCATATGAATTGATGCTCTCGCTTCTATCACTCTCTCACATCCAAGCCCCACTGGAATTTTATTGCTTCCTAGACCTCTGAGTCGAGTTAGATACAATTCAAAACTGATATCAACAGTATGAAAAGGTTCCACATTACAACACATTTATTAGTCATTATGGTTAATGTTTATCTTAATACCATTTTTATGCTTGCCTTTTGCCATCATAGTCTTTTGTTGTGCAATTGAGCGGCTGTAAAACAATCTCATACAGATTACTTAATTTGAATTATTGTATGGACGGTAGGTTCCTAAGCTCTGAAGAGCAAGCCATGCATTTTCCTCTCAAAACCAGTCCACGACACCAACTTGCAAGAAACCTTTTCCATTCAGTAGCTTTCTGCCTCCCCACAAATTTCCCTGACACTGAGCTCCCGGGGACATGACTCTGAATGCTGGTATGCCAACAGCGGGTAATGGTATATGCATGAACTGGCACAGAGAAAAGGCAGGGGGAACCTCGGGCAGGAATCTCAGCTTGGCTACACAGAGCAATACGTTTTGGCTGCTTTACGCTGCTCATAGCACACAGAAGCCAGGAACCCAGTGCAACTGTTTGTTTAAGAGGTATTTTGAGCTGCTTTGCACCATTAGGACAGCAGAAAGCATTCTGAATATGCCAGCAAATCTTTTTGTATTTCTGCTCTTTAACATCGGGTAGAGCAGAAAGGGAAAGACCCCCCCTCTTCTGCAGAGGGAGCTTCCCTGGGGGGGCAGCGGGGGCAGCTGCAGCGCACGCAGACAGTCCTGCACCTCCTGGCTACATACCCAGGCTGTTACCAGCGGGGCAGATCCAACAGCCCAAAGTTTTGGCAAATTAAGCATCTAGACTCACGGAGGGGCTTACACCAGCTGTGCCAGAGCGTGTGCTGCCGCAGTTACCCTGCTAATTGCTTTCAGGCTGATGAGATTAAAGCTGCAGCCGTAGCATCGCTGGATCACCAGTGTAGCTGATGAGGCTGAGACACCCACAGCTTTGCTTCAGTTGGGGCTTTGTGAAAGTGCCCTCCCGAGGGAAATCACTACAAGACTCCCGCTGAACCACTCGAGGTTTGCCTTATTTAAAATAAAGTGTTCCAGGAGTGTCAATCCCCTGACCACCACTTGGAAACGGGACCCCTCTTCAAGCATTAATTCAAAATTCCCCACTGGGTCAATGTCGTACGTGTGATTACATTGTAAAAGGCTGGCACACAAGACGGTTTTGGGAAATGGAGAGCTGTCAGCCTGCAGACATTTTGATGTATTTTACAATGGAAAATCCTTTTTTGAATTAGAGGCCAGACTTACAGTGTCTTTCAAGTCACATGTGGGATCCTGAAGGGAACACGCTATCACAGAGCAGAGGCGCTTAGCAAAGTTCATTTCGCTCTGAAAGCAAAGCAGCCTCTGTAACGAACAGCGAGCACCGGGGTAGGTTTCTGAGATGCCTTGAGAAGGTGTGTGGGTAGTTATAACTCAAACACAGATCAGAAGCCAGCTAGGTACTTCCCAGCCACACAGCCTGTAATGGTATTTATAAAGGCACAGTGGCAATTAAAATACATTAGACTTAAAAAGACAAAGTATACACCACGGAAACAAATAAATGATTAAAAAGCTAACATGCTAAGTACAGAAAGCAGCAGTAGAGGAATCAAGCTCAATTAGCTCCCAGTTAAAAAAAAAAAAAAAAAAAGCACTGCAGAGCTTAATGATGTTGGGGATAAATGAAAAATGGAGAACCCCCCACAAGAGCATCGTAGGCTGTGACGGTGAACACTGCCAGCTGCCGGAGACAACAGCGGTAACGAGGACAGCGCTTCAGCGCAGGGCTTTGCCTGCCGCCCAGCAAGCGGGGAGAAAGCCGGGGGCATTTGCCAAGGCCAAGGTGACTCACAGCTTCAGCCCTCGCTGGCGGGAGCCGCCAGCGCTGGCGCAG